>NC_060138.1:754492106-754793563 GCF_021461385.2 Schistocerca piceifrons
AAGCGTTAAAGTCTGTTGACAGTTCCATTTCGCCACGTGTCCTATTTTACCTGCCTGCCCAGCCTAGTGCGTCCACCATCTATAATGAGGGGAATCCACCCAATCCTACGACGTCTGGACGTAGTTTCAATCCGGTTTCGCCACGTGTTGAAGACACTCACCAAAGTATTCCTCGAACATCCAAGTCGTGCAGTTTCCGAAATGCTCGCACCCAACCTCCGGGCCATCGCAATCTGCTCCCGGATGAACTCAGAAAGATCGCACACCTCCCCCCTCTATACTAGGACAGCACGCTCTGTGTCACTATATACACCGTGTGTGTGTCTGACTAGCAGTCATTCCTCGCCAGTTGACGCTGCTATCACCTGGACGGGTTTATATCGATAGTAGGTCGGTGGTCATAATGTCCTAGTTGAACTCTGTATTACTACATGAAGACAATGAAGTTCGTTCTACTTGTCTTTAGCTACAGTAAGAGAAGCGTGCCATATTTCAAAATGGCGCTCAATACTCACCTAAGAGAGTACATGCATTTCACGGACGTCTAGTAATTTATGTTTCAACAAAACTTTTAGGAGCTAAAAATCAACGTACAAAGCAATAACCAAAATTTCTTGGAAATTAAAAATTAAATCATGATTATACGATGTTACTAAGAGCGCCCAAACCCGGGTGCAGTGAGCGGGGGCACCGTCCCCATTACCTCTCAGGGAAAAGAAAAGATATAGTTTAGTCAGGCGTTTTCCTTTCAAGAAAATTATTTAAAAGTTGGTATAACGCTGTTACAAATACTCTAGACACCATACTTAGGCTTCCTTCCTCCACCTCCCCCTTTCCCCTCCTTTCCCCCACAATCCATCGTAAGGGTGCCCTTGGATGTTACGCTGGGTGATCTGCGAGGATTCAGAACGAAAATGCTATTTGGATCTCAGTGTACATAAAAGATTATGTTGAAATTGGATAGGTTAAGGATTATTGCAGTTCATATCGAAATAATCAAACAGCAATTCTCGTAGTGCTGTGGGAGTGCTGTATTTGTAACATACACTGGTACTGGGTTTCAGCGTCTTGAAGGCGTATCAGGCCTAGGTCGACAGAAAGTTTACAGTTGAACTGATTGTTTTGATAGTTTGAAATAGAAATTACAAACAGGTCACATTCGGAATTTTCCCAATGTTTCATTCCCCATATTTATTATAATTACTTTTTCGGTGACCCAAGAAGTTCAAAATGGTTCAAATGGGTCTGAGCACTATGGGACTTGAATTCTAAGGTCATCAGCCCCCTAGAACTTAGAACAACTTAAACCTAACTAACCTAAGGACATCACACACATCCATGCCCGAGGCAGGATTCGAACCTGCGACCGTAGAGGTCGCGCGGTTCCAGACAGTAGCGCCTAGAACAGGCGCGGTTCCAGACAGTAGCGCCTAGAACAGATTGGCCACCCCGGCCGGAGGTCCAAGAAGATAAAAATGTACTTTACGAACGCTATTTCGCTGGGATGCATATTTTTACTGTGTTCTGTGCATAAAAACGTTTTCAGGGGACAAAAGATCAAGGATGCATAGTAATTGATGCATAAGAAGAAGATGACCCAGTCGAAAACATAAAAAACATGAAGTTCTGTTCCCTCGTTGCTGATAGTCTGCCTGTTTTCAGATTCATCTTTACAGTGAAGAAACGCGATAATGGTATTTAACATAAGTAAACTTCATGTGTTCCTATAAGGTGATTTTCCTTCTTTCATACTAAACCTACTACTACTGGCGAGAATCTATTTAAAACAAAAGGGACTGCAACTACACAAAAATAAAATTTTATCCTACTTTGAAACTTTCTGGATGTCATGGTTATATCCGAGAGCTTCAATACTGGAAGATACTTTTGACACGGAAACTTGTTGAGTTCGTATTCCACGAGCGAGTTTATACCACGTCCCAAGGAGAAATTAGCGTAAGTTCTGTAATGATGTTAACAGGAGACGGCAATTCTCAACAATTTTGCAGTATTTTGTAAGTTTCAACACGAGTTTAGTCTGTTACTTTGTTTTCTCCGATGCGCATCGAACAGCTCAACGATTTGCTTGTCTGAGGATCATGTTTACGCTCGGTTATGTGGTCCCAATTGCGCCGCACATCGTAGACAGAACTGAGAGAGGACGCAGACCTATCTACCGTCAAACCCGCGAACTACGCGGAGCCACCTCGCGGGCAGCGGCGGCCAGCAACGCCTCCACTCAACAGCGATGGAGGTGGGAACTACGCGCCGGTTTGTGGGCGTGTGCGGTCTGCGTCGCCTGCCTACCACAGATGCCTTCACGCTCCGATTACGCACCTAATGTTTCTGTTTCAACAAGCCCATAAAGACCACTGCAACCACTGGAGGCGATCGAGTATGTACATATGGCGATAAACGTGTATGGATCCATTCTGAATAAGCATGCTGCTTCAAATTTAACTAGCGTCCACGAATATGTAGCCATTGACACATTTCAGCCGATTCATTTAAGTCATTCTGCGCTAATTAGCTAGAGTAGGTTTGCTCAAAGCAGTAAATGGTTTTTCTTGTGAGCATTGAGCCCGAAATAATTATATATTTCGCCGCTACAGTAACACATGACTCCTCCAGAAATTTGGATATCTGTAAGAGCGGTGCAGGTAATTCTGTAAGAATTTGTAGGTAGACGAAGGGACGAAGAGAATGGGTACAAAGTTTTGGTCTCAATACACTCAGAAATCAAACCGTTGCCCATTTCACAGTAACTGTAAATCAATGTTAAAGTTCCGTCGATGTAGGGCAAAGACCATAGAGGCATAGAAAACGGCCAGGGCTTATCGCCTGACCTCTGTTGCGACGCGGGGATGACCGGTTTTACAACCATCCACTACACACTCCGAAAATAACAGCTTTTACTTAAACAGTTTTATTTATCCTCTCGTCCATCTCTGGAGATTGCCCACACTGCAAGAAATATGTTTCTTTATAAGCTAATCCATAGACAACATTTTTAAAATGGACAGCATTAGTGCAATACAGAGACGAATGTTCGGTAAACCGACTCAGGTGTGGCGGCACGATTAATCAGGCACAGTAGTGAAATACCACAAAATAAGCTCCTGACAACTGCACATAAATTAAGATATAAGAGTGAAAAAATGATAAGTACTTGTTCTGATCGAAGTGAAGATGATTTCCTATTCCTTGCAAAAGTACGGACGAACAGTGGATAATTTGTTACACTCTTTGTTACATTTTCAGACTGACGCGAAGGCAGTGGCAAGAACAGGAGAGGAAACTGCTATCCCGCCACGATCACGCATTTCAGAAATCAGAACCCTCTAATGCTTCATTCAGAAGTACAACTGTTTTGGGGGCCAATGTAAGAGTTGAAACTTCCTGGCAGATTAAAACTGCCTCTCGGACCGAGACTCGAACTCGGGATCTTTCCCTTTTGCGGGCAAATGCTCTACCTACACAGCAACCCAAGCACGATCCACGACCCGTGCTCACAGCTTTACTTCCGACCTCGTCTCCTACTTATGGTAGAGCACTTGTCCGTGATAGGCAGAGATCCCGAGTTCGAGTCTCGGCCCGGCATACAGTTCTAATCTGCCAGGAAGTTTCATATCAGCGCACTCTCCATCGCAGAGTGAAAATTTCATAATGTAAGAGTTCCTGCTCGGATACTATTTAATCCCCTAGAATATTTCAGCGCAGTTGGCAAAAATGATCCTATCACCGACAGATCAACCTAAGATCAATTTACTTCAATTATTAACACAATCGGTCCGTGCAAGAATGTGCATTGTACTAATTTGTTCCGAAAAGCCGCGCGCGAAAATGCAGCTTTTCAGGTCACGTCTCGGGCTCTATTGACCACACAGATGAATGGTCAAGTGTCTTAGACAGCCCTTAGCCTAACGATCAATTGCACACTAATCGGAAGAACAGGCTTACTGTGGCTATTCTACAGCACTGGGTCAAAATTTAAACATTACACTCTTCCTCCATTCCAGGTAAATTGATGAACTCGGTTGGTCTTTTGCATTAGGTGTGGACCAGGGTCGACCTTAGGCAGAATACAAAAGCATCATTTGTTTATGGACAGTTCATGACTAAACACCCCAAAATAAACATTATTTTTGGATACTAAAAGTATAAATTGTGGGGAAGGCCACTTCCGTAATGTCTATTAATGGCAAATCCACGAATTCTTTTACCTTTTGTTCTTAAGATGATACTCTCGGGGATCTTCGAAACGTTTTTCGATATAATTATCCTTTAAGGGGATCGAGAGGTTCAAACTTAACGTATGTAAGCAGAACCCCGCAAAAACCGGTTTTTAGCCGTTTCTGCATCGCGGGCCGCAATTATCTACGTAACTAATCATAGCAAAATGGCTCAATTTTCAACTGCACGTTCTTCAGACAGTCATCTAGAAAGACAGTTTTCCCGTTTAGGAAAATCTGTATCCGTTATAAAGATATACCTGGGAAAACCATGATTTTTGGATAAGATAAATAGCAAATGCGGGGATGTCCACTCCTATAATTTCTATTCATGGCAGATTGTGAAAATTTTTATAATATGGTCTTATGATGATCTCGGGGAACCTTGACTCTTCTTTCGATATCATTATCCGTTACCAACCATATTTTTAGTCAGCATTTTTCCACCAATAAAAGCTTATGAAGCTCTGTTTCTGTATTATGGCCGCTTTAGACCTACACAAATATGCCCCGACAATGGCACAGCAGTGACAGCAAAAAAGGGCTGAAAAGGGTCTTAACAGGCATGAAAAAACTTAGAATAACTGCCAAAAGTTATATAAAACTGGAAAGAATGCAGGTTCAGTAAAATATTTCTCACAACATTTATAATCTTTTAAAATACAAATCACAAGCCGGGAGTTTCGATGATGACCGATCGATAAGCGAAGTGTCCACAAAAAATGTACAGCAAACGATTTTGTATTAACCTTATATTATGCATAGCGCTACTTATTTGCTTATTTGTATCATTATATAAAAGTTTCTAAATATGTAAATAAACTGTCAAAACTTTCTGACCTATAGAATTCGTTTTATATAAGTAACGTGACAATGCTCTTACCGGATCATAAAAAGGCGAATATGTGCATCTTCGAAATAATCTGACCGAAAAGTGAGGAACCAGTTGCCCCAATCCTCATTCCGCCTTTTTCGCCGAAAATTTTGAGAGCTGCTGAGGCACTGTGGAGAGAATGCCAGTGGGAAAGACAGACAAACGGAGACAGTGTAAATGACGGCGGAGACACCGGCAGTGGAATTTACTATTAATCAATCAGAGAAAAAGGAGAAGCTGGGAGAGAGACATATACAGACAGTGGCGGTGAGAGGGGTCTGCTCAGAATGAAGGGTTAGCTACAAAGCGAAACTGGGTATAAAGGTATGGAATGTTTTGTGTTAAGAGGTCGAATATGCTCACACGCCAAATGTTTGGTGAGGAAGCGGATGAGAGTTGAGGCAGCTTGCTCCTCAACTTCTCTCTGAGTCTTTTAAAAAGGTACATATTTGCCTTTTTTGTGCTCCGACAGGAGCTGGTCATTACAAGCACAAATACCTCATAGTCTGCAGACTTTCAGAGGGTATTGTAAATGATGTAACGCTTAAATAAGCTATAACTAAATTTCAGTAAAATATACTAGGAAAGACTAACCACGTTCTTCATAGTTGGCGAGTTGATGCTCGGTGCATCATTCTTCCATGGTGCGTGTAGTGTGGCCTATACAAGGCATACCACACTAGCAATATATTTTATAAATTTCAGCCATCCTTGGAAACACGCTTGGCGGAAAGTCTGCTGAATCATGACAGTCGCTACCAACTGGATAGCGCGTGCAATAATATGATCCCCACGAGTTGCTCAAGTTCCGCAGTTCCACCGGCGACGACGTTGCCTCCATTAAGTGTGGTCCGGATGTCAACTTCGTTTTGACGCATACGCCGAAGACTCACAGCGCGCTGTATATTGCGGATCGGAGGTGGTCTTTGTCAGTCTTCGACGGTTCACCTGAGGATGACCGGCAGGTACCCAGTTCAAATATTGTGGAGTGTTGTTGACGACGACCGGCTGCAAGCCAAAAATTTCTTCCAACAGTTCCGATATGACGTTTCATCCGTAAGGAGGGGGGAAGGGGTGAGGTGCTCCAAAAAGACGTGACAATTTTATAGCAAGTTCCAGAAGATCAGATGATGGCAGTATCAGACTCCTGAAGCCGGTCATCTTGGGGCAGCAAAAGTACCTACACTGCGATGTGGCATATGAAGTGTGTTCATTTTCAACGATATATCAGTTTACCTCTTTAAAGCCTGGTTGATTTTCTATCAAACTTGGCACACTTGCCATTTGCTAACTGGAAAAAAAATTCTTTGACAGTAAGACACCCCTCGCAACCTTATTGCTGAGGATGAGGGTGAAAAGGGGTGACATACAAGCGTGACTCAGGAATGCTTGAAGCTATTTCCACATAATTTGGTACATAAATTACCCACTATTTGAATAAAAAAACTTATATTGTAAGACAGTCCTACTACTTCAAGGGTAATGAGTGGAGATAGTAAGAGGTGAACGTAAAAACGTTCGTAAACGACCTGTTGGTACTTCTTTCCTGTATTTAGTTACTCTGGAATACTTTTAAAAAATGAAGCGTAATTTGCCTCTTATTTCTGTTGTTCAGTGTGACAACTAGGTCGTGACAATGAGTACTACAGCAAGCCAATTATTTTGTTTGCGTGTTTCGGAGCCAAAGATCATGCCACACGGTTGGGTACCACAGATATATTTGACATCGTCTCTGGAGCCGCACGGTGTAAAAGAGCAGATTATCAGACTATTGGCAGCGATATGTGGAGAGAGAGAGAGAGACTGTTCGCGGCCAAAGACGGGTAATTAGCCAGTATTGATAATGTGATTTACAGTAAGTCGCTAAAACTAAAGACTGGAAAAAAAGGAAGGTCGTCTGAGTCGATAACAATGGCCTCACAACTGATGCACGGAACTACGGAACTTTCTCACTGACGTCAATCCGTTGTATAATAATGGGATATATATTATTCTCCTCTATAACATGTTTCGTGTAGACCGAACAACTCCTTTGTCTGAATCATCATGGTTTCCGCAAGCATCCACTGTTTGAAACTTAGCGTGCCGTGTTCGTTCACGAGATCCAGAAAGCAGCAGACAGCGTGTCCACGTGCTGCTATGTTTACTTCCAGAAAGCCTTCTTTGAAGTTCTCTATTGTCGCCCACTAAACAGAATAACTGCATAATGAATAACCGAATGATATGCGACTGGACTGAGGACTTACCACAACTCAGGGCGTCGTTTTTAATCAGGAGGCATCGTAAGAAACTAAGGTAGCAAGATGCGCTTCCAGGTATTGTGACAAGAGTCGCTGCTGTATACGAAATGTATAGAAATAATTTGCTGGTGGAGGTCTATAAGTTGTGTAGGACATAGTTAAAAAAAAAAACACAGAAAGACTCTTAGATAATCAGCATCTAGTGGTTAAATTGGCAGTTGATCATTACGATAAGTAAATTTAATACGTTGTCGGAAGTAAACGGTAAGATCTGATATCTTTTGAATATACGACAGGAAATGAATCAGTGGTGGCACAGTCGTCAAATACAACGCTTGAAAAGAAAGGGAAGCACCCAGATGACATGGTCGGTTGTCAGTTTAACTTCGTACACGAATACACCACCAACGGCTGCGTAAATGATTTCGAGTTGCAGTTCCCTGTGACTTTCTCCTAGGTGCATTAGTGTCTTTCGCGTGTAGTGGTATATAAGGGGGGTTGTACAGCGTGATAGAGAGAGTGATAGACTGATAGACTGATAGAGAGAGATATAGAGATAGAGTGATAGAGAGAGTGATAGACTGATAGAGTGATAGAGAGAGAGATAGAGATAGAGAGAGAGAGAGAGAGAGAGAGAGAGAGAGAGAGAGAGAGCGAGAGAGAAAATGCATTACACATTCGTTTCTTTATGGTTGTCATAAAAGTGCTCAAGTAAGAGACATTACAAGAAAGGGTGTGAATCGCGAAGAGCCAATACTTGCGAAATTCTTAAGGCTCGCACTCCGAACGAGTCAAGAAACATTCACCATAAATCTCGTGTAATGACCACGATGATAAAATTAAGATTTCTACAGATAGGTAGCAGCAACGTATTCCGCGCGGATCATCCGTGAAAGGAATAAGAAAATTGACCAATGATTCTGGTACACTACGTACCGTTCGCCACTTACCACGTGGTAACTTCCTGAGTATAGGTGTCACTGTAGATGAAGATGAAGCATCGCCCATTGTGTGAAAATCACGGAGTGTAATTGGAGAAAGATCAAATTTCTTTTACCATCGCTACTGACATATTTAAACCCGTGGTGTCGAACAGAAAAAGCCATTTGGGAGTTATGCTGCAAAAAATGTTGTGCTTCGACTACGAGAGACGGTTACGTGCAGGTGTGGAAGTCTGAGCCTAGACAGTTCGTCATCCTCTTGACTACAGTCTCGTACAATGATGTACTGTTCACTCAGTTCGACTGTCAAAATTCTTGAGCTCAATGCTTACCGCCCCTGTTTTTATGCATTAGATATTTGCCCTTTAGTTACAAGACTCGGCCAAAAGGACTGTCTTCACAGTAACGACCAACTGCTGAAAAATAGCTGCAAGTCCCTACTTAGAAATATGATGAAATGTGCCGAAATAAGCTGAAGTTAAGAAAGTAAAATTTGTGGGCTATTCTTGAAAAATCTTCTATTAAATTTTATACACCGAACAAAGTTGTTAGACCTTTCCGAGTCTCCCACGGGTAAATGTAAACAGTTTATTCTTTTCGATATGCATACCAATCAGATATCGTATCACCTTCGACCTTCGGAAAGCGGTCGTAACTGCAGCTTACAGCTCCAGGATGACTTGCTGTTGGGCGCCAACCAGTAAACGCGTAACTACAAAAAACCAGAAACTAGTATTTGCATCCTTCTTTCTTCCTTTACGTTTGTAAGTAGGCTGTTTAGGTTTTCTTATTGGTAACGCCACGTAGCGCTCTGTATGAAAATCACTGGCTGTGCTGTGTGCAGTCTGTGGCTAGTTTGGATTGTTGTCTGCCATTGTAGTGTTGGGCAGCTGGATGTTAACAGCGTACAGCGTTCGGCAGTTGGAGGTGAGCCGCCAGCAGTGGTGGATGTGGGGAGAGAGATGGCGGAGTCTTGAAATTTGTAAGACTGGATGTCATGAACTGCTATGTATATTATGACTATTAAGGTAAATACATCATTTGTTCTCTAGCAAAATCTTTCATTTGCTAACTATGCCTATCAGTAGTTAGTGCCTTCAGTAGTTTGAATCTTTTATTTAGCTGGCAGTAGTGGCGCTCTCTATATTGCAGTAGTTAGAGTAAGGAAGATTTTTGTGAGGTAAGTGATTTGTGAAAGGTATAGGTTAATGTTAGTCAGGGCCATTCTTTTGTAGGGATTATTGAAAGTAGATTGCGTTGCGCTAAAAACATTGTTTAAGCACAGTCATGTATAATTTTTCAAAAGGGGACGTTTCACGTTTACTCTACGAAGAAAGACACTGTACTACACTCAACTGCATGCACACACAGCTAACAAATTACTGCCACTTTTTCAAGAGTACGACTCCAATAACATCATGAATCGTCATTGGTACTAGCAAGGTATTATGGTGCAAGTGAATAAAGTCAATGAAGTTTAATACAGTTAGATACTTGCGTAAAACTTCAATGGTCACACCTGTTTCGACGGATAAATCATTTTCAATAACCCACTAAGAATTCATGGTATCAAGGCTGTATATAGATATGCAGGACACCATTTGTGAGGCGCCAAGCAGAAGACTGTTCGTCTTCGAAATGAGGAGAAGAAACTGATTACACTATAACAATTTGCATTTTCTTACGAGGCAATTCTCGTAAGTATTTAGTTATTCATTCTTGTCGATGTCACATTCAGTCAGGAGACCAGTTTGATGCTGTTCTCCATGTTGGTCTATTCCATACAACAGAATCATCATCTCTGCAGAGCAACTGCAACCTTTATAGAATCATTTTCAACCGCTAACTGCAGTCAAGGCTGGGCCTTCCTCTACAAATTTTATGCCTCACACTTCTCTCCATTACCAAACTGAAGAGTCTTTTATGTCTCCTGGCAGCTGATCCCTTCTTCTACTCAAGCAGAGCCATAAATTTTTCTTGTCCGCTATCTGATCCAGTCCCTTCTCATTAGTTACTCCATCTAAGCATCTAAATTTCATCATCATTCTTCTGTAACACCGCGTTCCAAAAGCTTCTAGTCTCTTCTTGTCACAGCTGTTTATCGTCCACATCTCACTTCCGTACAAGGAAACTGTTTGTAACATTCACATTTATGTTCTAAGATAAAAAAAAACTCTTCTTCCGGAATGCTTTTCTTGCTACTGTCACTCTGCTTTTTATTTTCTCTCTACTTGGAGCATCGTCAGTTATCTGCTACCCAAATTCAAATACAGATTTACCACTTTTAGTGCCTCATTTCCTAATCTAATTTCCAGAGCATGGCATCATTTAATTCGATAATACTTTACTACTCTTGTTTCATCACATCACTTCTTTTCAAACCACTATCCACTTCGCAAAAACGGTCTTCCAAGTCCTTTGCCGTCCCGGGCAGTGCCAAAATGTCATCGGCAAGCTTCAAACTTGTAAATTCTTCTTCGTAAATTTTAATTTCTATTCAAAATGTCACCTTGGCTTCCTTCACGGCTTGCTCAATGTACAGATTAAATAAAATCTGGGATATTCAACAATAATCATTTCTCATTATGAACGTTGAACTCCGGAGAAAGTACGGATGAAACAGTGAAACACTGTACAACACAAGAGTCTCAATTGTTGCATTCGTAGACTTTTCCAAGCGTTTTCATTCGCAACGTAGAAGACGAGGAAGAATGCAGTGGAACAATGAGGATAAATGCTCGTGCTAACGCTTGTTGACCCTTGCCTCCTGGAATGAGAAATGGCAGCCGAAGTGCACGTCGCACTTTCGCGCCAGATAAGAGCTGCATAGCTGGCATTCTTGGCGGCGGTACTGCGCGCAGGCCGCGGGGTGTGCTCCAGACGCCACTTCCGCGGCCGAGCAAATCTTGGTGAGGCACGGCAAGGCGCTGCGCCGCGCTGCCGCCCGTCCAGAAGCGGGCCGCTTGCCGCGCCGACATTAAATTACATCCCACTTGCTCTCAATAAAGCGACGGCCGCAAAAAAGCGGCGCGGCCAACAACCCGGCCCTGGGTCACGCCACCTCCCGCCCTCCCCGTACGTGTTTTCGCGAGCCGGCCGCATTCGCCTGCGGAAGTTCGCACCGTGACGACGCGTTATAATCCACGCCGTCACCTGGACCAAAGAAACACCGCGCAAACCGACATCGGTGTGTGTCCCTTGACATAAGAGGATTATTCTAAAAGTAAATAACGTTTGTCTCTCGAGATATCATTATTCTAGATGGTGAAACAAAACTTATTTTACGACATGGGTGTATTTTCTTATTTTAGCTTATTTGACGTAGGCACCGTTCAAATTTGTCTTAACGTTCCGCAAGCTTTCCTAAGCCTTCTACACACCCAGCTGCCCCGGAAGTCGTTAAACCAGTCGCAGACGTCTTCCTCCAGCTCGTTGTCATTTTCAGAGTGCTTTCCGCGCTAAAAGTCGTTCAGTTTGGGAAAAAGATGGCAATCACTCGGAGCTAAGTCCGGGTTATAGCGCGTATGTTCAAAAAGTTCTACCTAAACGCCGAAATAAATTCGTCAGCGCTGCAGAATGCGAGCCGGCGTTGGGATGCAGGGCTAAGCCATTGGATAATAGTCCACGACGTAGTCAGTGAAGTGTCTGACAGTATGTCGCTGCTTTAATGATCTCTCCTCTAGGAATAAAATCCATGAACAGGACGCCCTTTCGATCCCAAAACAGCGTAGCCATAACCACCTTGGTGCTGAGAATTAATGTGACATTTTTTATTTCGTTGGGGTTGGGAATGCCATTCCACTGACTGGCGGTTTGTTTCGGAACTTTTATTTGAAACCCCGGCCTCGTCAGCAGTAACAATATGGTACAAAAACTCCTCGCCATCTTTGACGTACCGAGCGACAAAAATTAGTGCACAGCTGTCTTCTTCTTTTATTTTAATGTCTAACGTCGATGAACACAGCTGGCACACACTTTTCTATAGCTCAAATCACCAACAGCAATATGATTAAGAACAGATCATGAAATTACAGGAAAGCACAAGCTCACTCCATCAAAAGTGAAACGTCTGTCCTGTTGAATGTTTACCTCAATTCTTGATTAATGATCGTTAGTACAACATGATCATTCTTCTTCATGAGTTTTCGTTCGTCCGCCATTAAAGAAGATGCACCATTTTCCAGCTGAGGCTTCATTCATCACATTTCCATAAAGTTTGGTAATCTGTCTGCAAATTTCGATAGGGCAGACTTCCTTTCCATTCAGATTGCACGACGAACCTCACGCTTCTCGGGTCATTAATTTTGTCACCCATTTAAAAATCTCACAAATAAAGAGTAAACGACCGTTTCTACTCACTGTTGGAGTTATAGTGGCACCAACGATTTGGTAGTCTATTACAAGGCGGCGCGGTTGGGGAAAGGGGGGGGGGGCAGCTGTGTGGTTCAACAAAGCAAAATGTTCTTTAATTTTAGAATGACCTCATTAGTTTCACCTTCAGAATAATCTTAGATCTTGACAACAGCGTTCCCTTGTGCAGTGTGGAAGCGGAATTTGCCAACCAACTCTGAGATGTGAAGAAAAATGATGGATGGTCTTTCGATAAGGAGCTCCTATTATAAGTTCGTGTTACATAGTAACTTGATGTCAAAGTGTTACGTACATATTACATCATTTAAGTGCGTGGGACATATTAAGAGAGTTACACCAAAAATTAAATCACTAATCCAAGCCTGGTGGGACATGTAGAGTTATTGATCAGCCCCTACCTATGGGTTGTATGCAACCAACACCACCTTCAACTACCTTGCACACGACTTTCATACTCTCTTCCTCTTCTACTCCCACAGAAAAAATGAACACAACATTTTTGTAGGAAATGTAATGTAGATAAAATCTGTACTCATTTCGCTAGAGGCCGTAGCTTTGTTCAAATGTTCAAATGGGACTTAACTACTAAGGTCATCAGTCCCTAAGCTTACACACTACTTAACCTAAATTATCCTATGGGCAAACACACACACACACACACCCATGCCCGAGGGAGGACTCAGACCTCCGCCGGGACCAGCCGCACAGTCCATGACTGCAGCGCCCTAGACCGCTCGGCTAATCCTGCGCGGCGGCCGTAGCTTTCGAATTATTCAAGAAAAGCGTAAAAAGTGACCTAACACGTTTTTCATGAATAACTCGGACTATGATCTCTAGCGTTAACGTATTAAATTTCCTAGAAACAGGTTCTGCTCATTTTTTCTGTAGCACTAAAAGTTTGTGTGTAATGAGCGAGAGAGTATGAAAATCTCGAGCGTTGTTTTTGTTGGTGTTGCGGGCTGCATAAAACGCACAGGTAGGGGCAGCTGAATCACCCTCTATACAGAAGGTCTACACAAAGACAGAAAAAAATGTAAATGAGCGTATGGCATCGTTGGCCAGGAGGGCCCACCGGGGAAGTTCGGCCGCGACGTACAAGTCTTATTTCAGTCGACGCCACAATGGGCGATTTGCACGCCGATAAGGAGGCTGAAATGATGATGACAGCAAAACACCCAGTCCCCGAGCGGAGAAAATCTCCAACCAGGCCGGGAATCGAACCCAAGCCAACTTGCTTGGGAGGAGAGCACGTTACCACCCAGATAAACAGACGGACACGAAGATAGAATTTTAGGATAACTTCTAGCTAAAAGTTTACCATGGCGCCAGTTGTAAATTGCGATCCATGAGGTTAACGGCAGTTGTCTCCTTGGTATAACACATTATGACTTTTTCCTAATTGCAAGAATGTGCCGAAATTTCATTTTTCAACAAGACGGAGTCCCCTGCAGTGGCAGCTGCACGCAGGAGAAGTTCTTTGACAGCGAGCTGCCCCAACAATAGACTGGTCGTGAGGTTGCCACATCTCACCTTCCAACAATGGGTGAACTGTGGTGCCGCAGAGCAATAGTAATGAATGCAGTATTCCGGACATGCTTGCAGAACTAAGGGACGGGATGAGTTTGACAAGCGTCTGTATGTTTGTCGAGCATCCCTTGGACAGCACATTGAACATTTGTGAAAGGCAAATAAAAACAAAACGAAGTTTTAAAAAGCACACCAATGATGTACTTGCATGCATGTAAAAGATATATCCTTCCAACATCGGATGGCTGTTTTCAAATAAAAGAACTTCGTAGTCGTACATGAAAACTAAACTTCACCCCAAGTGTCTATCTTCAGTCATGTAGGAGATGTAGTCCTCTGAAGTTGAATGAATCTTCATGAAACACTCAGTACTGTACCAAAGAGATAGAAAAAAATATCTCTAGGTAACATCTACAGAAACGTAATAAATTCTGAAATCATGAAAAAATTCCTATAACATAACATTACGGAAACCATTCAATAATACATACGTTAGAACACCTTCAGCAGCATCCCATTACATTGTGGCATTTCAGCAGTCGTTGATTATATGAGTACACTGGAGGAACGATGAATCTTGGAAACGAATCCATCCTCATGGTCCCAGAAGGAAAACTCAGTTGGCGTCGTATTTGTGATTGAGTTAGAACGAGACAAACAATCAAATTCAGTCGAAACCATTCATCAAAGCGCCATAATGGCTCAAAAGTGTTGCGGTGCCCTAACATTTTCGTAACGGGGCAAATCTTTTCAGTCCGTCAGAAAGAGCATAAGGTTCAATCTCTAAATCTTGCACAATACCAGGACACACAATGACAACGACCAGGAGGGGTTGTACAGTGGTCAGCTCACTGGACTCACATTCAGGAGGACGTCGTTTCAAGTTCGCGTCCGCCCATCCACGTTTAGGATTTCCGTGATTTTCCTAAATCGCTCCAGCTAAATGCCGGGATGATTCTTTGAAAGGGCACGACCGATTTCCTTCCACACCCTTGTGCTTCGCAGTACAGTATAGTGACTGGTTGCCATCATCGTCGCCCAATCCAGTGATCGGACTTAAAAGCTTCAGAAGGTAGTCAGATGGCTTTAGGACACTGAGTAATGGTATTGAGGAAGTTACTGTTTTAACCCTGTCTCGCCGGTCGAAGCGAGGCTGGCGGCCCTGATTAAGCGCGATACAAACGCCTACAAACGTTTCGGAAGGAGTCTACGCAGCAATACGACGAGCGATTAGCCTCGCGCTCAGCATGGCGCTAAAAGAGTGTGAGCTCTGGCCGTAGGCACGAGGAGACTTCAGAAGACGCTACAGAAACTCCGAGGTAACGGACGAGGAGGAACGTTTCAAGTCTTACCAACATTCTATATCATTGCTTAAAGGGCGCCAAGAAAACTAAAGAAAGAATGGGGTTTTAAGTTCCTGCCGACGACAAAGTCAAGAGATGCGGCGCACAAACCAGAATAGGATAAGAATGAGGAAGGAGATGGACCGATGCCTACTCAATGAAACCATCCCGTCGTTTGCCTTAACCGATCCGGGGGAACCACGGAAAACCTGAATCTGGTTCGCTGCACTGAGATCTGAGTACTGCCTCTCCTGAACCAGTTCAAATGGCTTAAATGGCTCTCTGCACTATGGGGCTTAACATCTGAGGTCATCAGTCCCCTAGACTTATTAGAACTACTTAAACCTGACTAAACTAAGGACATCACACACACCCATGCCCGAGGCAGGATTCGAATCTGCGACCGTAGCGGTCGCGAGGTTCCAGACTGAAGCACCTAGAACCGCTCGGCCACAGCGGCCGGCTCCTGAACCAGTGTTCAGTGCATTAACCACTGCGCCACCTCACTTTGTGGTCGTCAAAAAAGATCTAAATTTGATTACAGATAATAAATTCTGACATTTTTCTTAGTTTTTGCAACTAATGACACCTATGAGAACACGTCACAACAATAACGGATTTAAAAGCTCAGTTTCAATGACTATGCATCACGATTCATTCAATGGGCGGTGTCAAATGTCATCTGAGTGTTTTGTCTTTCACACGTCGTTTTCACAACATTTCAGTATCAGTGTCACTAAAGTAACTAGAACAGTCAGTGATGTCGAATATTATAACTGCAATTTGTTTCATACAGTCAATCAGTGATTAAAGTTGAAATATTAGTTCTTCGCATACAGGAAGAAAATCTGCGTGAACATGAACTCAAGCAATGAAGATGTAAATATCGTAATAGTCGAACTATCAAGAACGGGGGGGGGGGGGGGGGGGGGGGGGGGGAAAGGAGCCAGAATCTTTGATGGATCATTAGCTTGTTCCGCTGACCTGCTAAGCGGTGAAAGAAGGGGCGAAAGAACAAACGTTTTATAAAAAAAATTCTTCGCGCTGTATCCGTTCAATACAGATGTTTTCTTTAGCCGTTTGCATTGGCCTCATGCAACTACAACATTTCCGCTGCTGCCGGAAACAAATGACGTACGATGCTCGACTTTATCAATGTGCAACACCACTTTGTGTAGGCTCCTCTAGTGGCGTGCTACGGTCCTGTAGCGCGGGGATTTCAAGGCATATCAGGACACGTATCTGGCAACAAACAAAACGTTAACTGCTACATTAACTATATTTTTTTGTTTTGTTTTGCAGGCGATATTTGAAACTTTATAATTATCCCTCACATTCAGTGTATGGAAGAAACGCAAACAATCAACGTAGTAAGACAATGGCGATCACCAGAAGTCGTCACGCGCGCGGCTGCCTGGCGCGTGCCGTGCAGCTTTTCGCGCGGTGGCGTAGCGGCACTGACCACCGGCAAGAGGGCGCCTTATTGTGCTATCGCGTGACGTCAGCGCCGCGATGGTTAGCACCTGTAGGCTGCGCTTGCTCAACTCTTCAGACTGCCCCTACCTGCGCCAAACTATATCAATAACCATACACGTACTCTGAAACCGTCAACGCACGTAAAGGGCAGTCGTAACGACCCTCGTCATAGTTTCGGCCTCACCTGAACATACAACCCCAAAAACCAACAATTCTATAAGTTGCAGCTCCGCCACCCGCGGTATGCAACGGTAGCATTACACGTCGTCAAAAGGCAGTCTCATCGTGGTGACACAAATAGTGCGGTCAGCCGTTTTCTAGATGGCGCTCATACCAGGAACTATTTTACGCTTCCGCACAATACGTTCACAAGTAGCTCATTCATCCACCTATTTGATAAATCCGCCAAATAGTTCACGAGATGACGCTCATATGCCGAGCGCATGATTTAAGCGACGCGCCAGTAATTGTTCAGTTATAGACCACTTCCAGCAGTTCTTCAGTTCTACAGTGGCGTACAACTTATCTACAGTGCCGACCAGCCTAATCGTCGGACAGTTTACGCCGAGTGTGTAACAGTGTTCACGGTGATAGTCGAAGCGTTTACTTGCTGAGAGACTGAACTTACTCTCTGAACTGTAGTCCATTCCAAACTGCAATTATATTAGTCAGCAATCATCTACTGTGTTAGGCTACCTTAGGTACACGCCTTCTCTGGAAGGCAAAGCTGAGTATATTTTCATTTATGTCACTTACTTCAATAAAAGACAGTTATTGTTTCTCAGGTGTTGCCCGGTGGTTTTGTTTTAGATATACTGTCCTGTGAGAAGTTTGTAGGTAGCGAGCAAGAAGGCCACTTCCATTTACCTACGGGTATCTGCAGCATAGGGGGTTCGCTTCCTGCTACCTTTATGTTGGGCACCTACCTAAGTTGAACACAACACTCTTTTTTATACATGTTGGACCTTGTTGAGCTCTTTCGCTGTTATTCAGTTAAGGATTGTTACGGGAGACTGCAACAAGCCGCAGGTACGTTTAAGAAACTTCATTTTACTGCCACAGCCGGTATCAGGCCAGTTTTCAATGGCTATACTTGTCTGTTTGCAGTATTAGAATCGTCATTTGCATGTCTTCTGCTCCCGTACAGCATAATACTATTTACGGAGTTAGCGCCATATTAGAGGGGTATGGATGACAGTAGAAAATGGGTCAACATTAATAAAAATTTTAATAAAAGCGCATCCGGACTAAAAGAAACAAAATGTACTAACATAAAATGTGTAACGCTTAGGAGAACTACAGTTTTTTTGTGGAAAAAAAAATTACGGACATAATGGCATCCAGCACAGCAACAAGACGATTTTCTGTAATATGTAAGAAACTCTACGTGCAGCTAAAAAGTAGAGTGAGGCGTTTAGCTTGAGACATTCTAATATATCGATAAATACTGAGCCTCCGAAAATGACGTTATACATCAAAGATTGTTTGTCACTGGGTTTTCGATTTCGTAAAATTTATCCCGTCTCCTTCCCAAAAAAATGGTTGAAATGGCTCTAAGCACTATGGGACTTAACAGCTGAGGTCATCAGTCCCCTCGAACTTAGAACTACTTAAACCTAACTAACTTAGGGACATTACACACATCCATGCCCGAGGCAGGATTCAAACCTGTGTCCGTAGCGGTCACGCGGTTCCAGACTCAAGCGCCTAGAACCGCTCGGCCACAACGTCCGGCCGTCTCCTTCGCCCTTCAATAGCGTTGCATAGGACTGTTTCTAATTTTGACTACAGATCACATTCGATTACATTTCAAACCACTATCCAAATGTGAAGTACCAGTTACAAGCAGTATACAGAAATCTGTTAGTTCTCTGCTATGATAAAGAATGAAAAACATTGTTAAGAAATCATTTTAAGAATCGTTCTGATCACACCAGCAGTTTTCTCAGTCGAACGAATGAAATCAACATTAGTGGGCCAAGATTCCTGAAATTCTCAGAAGCCAGTGACGAGTACACAGGTTATCCCTGACGTTGCTTGCTGCACACGTACCCTGCAAGTAGCTGGCCAGGCAAATAGTAGCTCTCTACATGGTTCCGCTCGTTTCAGCCAACACTGCATCATAAGCATTGTAAAAACGCTTCATACACATATTTTTATGTAAAGAAACTACGGTAATACCTCAGCAGTTTGTCACTTCAATGTCACTGCTAGAATATACAAAATTACATGAAATGTTTCCGCCGTATCTAACTTAACTACTACCAGGATTATTTTCTTATTTCCATTTTACTGGACATCTACGGAATCACTTGAAACCACGGAGAATGTCTGTATTACCTAGCAGAATATCAAGTAATTAACCAAGTAGTCTTTTAGCGAACGAAAACTAAAATACTTATGCTCGCACAAATGTTCATGCAACTTATTCAGTTTCCATCTACCTGATCTTTGTTACAGAATGAAATATATTATGTTCCTTTTTATCATAGCACTATCGGCGCAATGTCATGCATTTTTAGGAAGCTAGTAATATCTTGAGGCATCAAATAGTTAATTTGGCACTGGAAGGAAGTTTGGCGAAAAAACTGGGCTTGGTACAGCATATGTAGACGGCAGCAGTTACGCAGATATGAAGAAGCATGCGCACGATAGAGTAGCGCAGAGAACTGCATCAAACTAGGCGTCAGATTGAAGACGACAGCGACGACAACCACAGAAACAAAGTTGGAGTCGCGTCTGAAAGAACTGAAGCTAAAATCCAGTTCCCGCCAGCAGGAGGAATCTACCATCGTTTCCCAACATCACTGAATGCAAATGATAGGATTGATTCCCGCAATAATAATTACTTGTCGTTAAAACTTAAAAGAAGAATTTTCGTCTGTTTGCATTACATGTGATCGAAAGTAACAATAATTACTGTTTTAGGTCACTATTATTACACATATGGGACGACATTTGCAATGTCACGGAAAGAGTAGATATGTTTCTGACAGCTGCAAGGTTCATCTTTCTACTTTTCCGTACAATTACAGGAGTTTCCTGTTTCCATTCTACTAACCGTTGCCTTATGTTTCAGACAATACGGTTTTGTCTGCAGAAACAGGTCGTATTCAGTTTCAGGAAACGACCACAAAGCCACTTGAAGGTTCTTCTAGGGTACTCCATCCGTTGCAATCTTTGCTTCGTGATCTTACTCATGTTTCTGATCACATACCGCACAATTAATGAACCGAATACAATCTGTGAATCTATCACATTCATCTTCAAATATATTTACAAATACTCAACGCAACATTTATTAAATTAGGAACTTTCGCACGTCAACATGATTCAGTATTACAATGTAATATATGGCTAACTTTAAATATAATGCAGCATGAATATATTTAACAGTCCAATGTTGTGAAAATGTTACGTAAAAAATTTCGCAAAATCACTTTCCTTAATTACGACAAGCTATGTTATGTTAAAATGTGGTTATGATCGACCACTGTGTTCTTATTGAATGTAATATTAATTATGAGGTCCGACTTCTCTCGTCACGGTTCGAACTTATCGGACAGGTTGAAACGGTTTATGATATTTTAATGTCCACAGACGCGGATAAAATGAGTTGCAGAGACGTTTGCTCATAGTGACTCGCAGATGCGGTGCGTATCTCCTTTTCGTTATCCGCACAGCCATGGGCTTCCCCACTACTGTCCAGTCGGACCCAATGTTCCGATTGTAACGACTGTCACAGTAACGGAACATTCCATTGTAATTTTCCTTCCATACTGCCATGAAACTGATTCGATTGTAGAGTGAGTACTCTACGGCATTGGCCCCTTACTCAGCCTGCATTTATGGCGAATCTCTTGCCCAGCGAGAAGTCCCAAGCGACTGCAAAAAAGCGCAGGTGACTCTTGTATGTAAGAATGGTAAAAAAAGACTCATCCGCAAAATTACAGACCAATATCCTTACCATCAGTTTGCTGCAGAATTCTTGAACACATTCTGAATTCGAATATAATAAATTTCCATGACATAGAAAAGCATCTTTTCAGATATCAGCACGGATTCAGAAAGCAGCGCTCGCGCGAAACTCAGCTTGCCCCGTTTCTCACATCGTATCCTCATTGCTCTCAATGTAGAAAAATGTACGTTAATGCGGATGAGTAGGAGAAACAATCCTCTAACGTTCGAAAACAGCATTAGTAGGGTGCAGATAGACGCAGACATATCAATTAAATATGTAGACGTAACGTTGCAAAGCGATATGGAATGAGCACATCAAGTTGGTAATAGGGAAGACGAATGCTTGACTTCCTTTTATTGGGAGAATTTCGGGGAAGTGTAGCTCAACCATAAAGAAGACGGCGTATAGAACGGTAGTGCGACCAATTCTTGAGTACTGTTCGAGTATTTGGGATCCTTACCAAGTCAGATTAAAGAAAGTAAACGAAGCAATTCAGGGGCAGGCTGCTACATTTGTTACCGGTAGATACGATCAACACGCAAGCATTATGGAGATGTTTCGCGAACTCAAATGGGAATCCCTCGAGGGATTGCTGAAATGTAAGAGAACCGGTATTTGAGGGAGACTTTAAAACGAGTCTGTTGCCGCCACCGTACATTTCGCCTAAGGACCATAAAACCAACATGGATTTCGAAAACATAGATCATGTGAAACCATCTCACATTTTTCTCACATAAGATCCTGAAAGCCACGGATGAACTTAGCCAGGTAGTTGCAGTATTTCTCGATTTCCGAAAAGCATTTGACTCAGCAGCGCACTTACCCTTATTATCGCATGGGATACCAGACGAAATACGTGACTGGAAAGACGATTTCTTGTTTGGGAGGACACAGCATGTTACCTTGCGAGGACAGTCATCAACAGATGTAGAAGTAACTTCGGGTGTACCCCAGGGATGTGTGTTAGGTACACCTTGCTGATATATATTTTAATGAACTTGCGGACAATAGTAATAGCAACCTCTGACATTTCGCACATGATGCAGTTGTCTACAACGAAGTACAGTCTGAACGAAGCAGTACAAATATTGAGTTAGACATTGATAAGATTTCAAAGTGGTGCAATGGCCGGCAGCTCGCTTTAAATGTTCAAATTTTCAAAAGTGTGCACTTCACAAAAAGAAAAAAACGTAGTGTCCTAAGAATATATTAATACTGGTTTACAGTTGGAATCTGTAAACTCATACAGATATTTGGACGTAAAACTTAGTATGGGCATGAAAAGGAACTATCCCATAGGCCTAACCGTGGGTAAAGCTGGTAGCATACTTTGGTTTATTGGAAGCACACTATGGAAATGCGATCAGTGTACAAAAGAAATTGCTTACAAGTCACTCGTGCGACCCGTCCTAGAATCTTGATCAGGTTGTCCACAAATTGTCACAGGTTTGTTTGACCTGAGGGAGGGTGTCACTGAGATGTTAAAAGAACTGAACTGGCACATTTTTGAAGACAAACGGAAACTATCCCGAGAAATATTTGTTTTGGAAATAAAAATTGCATTTTCTTGCTACACTGTATTTTATTTCCCTCAAATCCGTTTCACCTTTTCCACTTCAAGGCATCATCAGTGGGCTCTAGAATGATACAGTTTTGTTTTGATATATGTTATTTGTAGCTTGTAAAACAATTCACGTCTCGTTTTTCACGTAAATAAGTGATTACTTATAGCTCTTCGCGTTTTTTGTTGGCATCTGCGTTTCCTGTCATCTGGTCACATGCTGGACGCCGCACTACAGCACTATTTATGAAACATACGCATGTTGTTACGTTTCGAAATTTTTGTTTCCACTTTTCACCTTGTTTGCCCTTACTGTTGTGATGCACTACCAGTCTTCTGTCACGATGTATACATAATTTGATTGAGAACTGAGATTTCAAGAGTAAGTACTAAGAGTTCACTATGTGTCTCATCCTGCTTAATTTGTTTACATACATGTTGCCAACTCAACGACGTATATGCTGAAAACTAACGTCTAATCACTTTTGCTATGTTTATATATCTGTGTGTGTGTGTGTGTGTGTGTGTGTGTGTGTGTGTGTGTGTGTGTGTGTCAGAGAGAGAGAGAGAGAGAGAGAGTGAGCATGCATGGGTAATTTTCTCTCTGTGTGTGTGTGTGTGTGTGTGTGTGTGTGTGTGTGTGGCGTGGGGCTGTTTGTGGTAATTCAGCGCGACTTGTAAAATGCATCACAAACAAGGCGAAAAGTGGGAAAAATGTTCGGAACAAAACAACATGCTTGTTTCGCAAACAGTGCTGTAGTGCAAACTTCAGCATGCGATCAGATAAGATACCAATTAAAAAATAGAACTGTAAATAATCACTTATTTACATAAAAAACGAGACGTGAACTGTTTTACGATATATAAATAACACATATCAAAACAAAACTGTATCATTCTAGATCCCGCTGATGATGTCTTAAAGCGGAAAAGGCGAAACGCTTTTGAGAGAAATACAATGTAGCAAGAAAGGTAGATTTTACTTACAAAACAAATATATCTGTGCTTGCTGCGGAGGATGGCCATGCGAACAAACTCGTAATTCCGAGAAGGTCTAATTAGAAAGTTCCAAGAACGGGCTTTAAATATCGACTCTAGGAATATACTACAATCCTCAACATATCGCTCCCATAGCGATCATGAGGATGAAATTAGATTAATTACAGGAGCCACGAAGCATTTAAACAATCATTTTTCCCGCGCTCAATACGCAAATGGAACGGGGAAAAGCCATGATAACTGGTACAGTGGGACGTACCTTCTATCATGCACATCGAGTGGTTCGCATAATGTAGATATAGAATATGTAAGAAATCAAAGCACTTACGGTGGCTTTTACACAGTCGTTCGTCTGTCGCTCTATTTGCGAGTGGAACAGGAAGGGGAATGACTAGTGGTGTAACAAGATGCTCTCCGCCATGCACAATATGGGTTTTCGGAGTATGTATAAAGATGGAGATGTAGGCGTGGTCTGTTAATGTCAATTAAGCCACGAAAACAATTCCGGCTCCTCTCTTTCTCAGATGCGCTTTCATTTTTCTCTCTCGCCGCACAAATAATTAGTGACTTTTAAAAGTTAAACCACAGGACAGAATTTGATACAGGTTCTTTGACAGGAAACTGCAAACCGAATAAGTAAAACGCAGTTATTTAAACTGTTCCTTCTGGCGTCAGTGACCGTGATTCCCTCCCACAAAAAATGGTTCAAATGGCTCTGAGCACTATGGGACTTCCCAGGTCATCAGGCCCCTAGAACTTAAAACTACTTAAACCTAACTAACCTAAGGACATCACACACATCCATGCCCGAAGCAGGATTCAAACCTGCGACCGTAGCGGTCGCCAGGTTCCAGACTGTAGCGCCTAGAAGCGCCCGGCCACCTCGGCCGCCTACTGTTAACGGCTTAGACGTCTTGCAGACACAGTCCTTGAATAGCGACCAGTAAGAATGCGCGAAGTGATGCTACTCTACGACAACGCCCACCCGCATTCTGCTAGACTGACAAAAAACACTATACTGTAGTTGGGTTGGGAAGTCATTCCATGCCCACCTTTTTTAACCGGTCTTTCGCTCCCAGATTTTCACATTTTCCTCTGTCTATCGATCAATTTTCAAGGAACATCATTTCCGGATGAACATGTGCTCCGAACATGGCTCCACGTATTCTACGCTCGCGGAATCGAAAAGTTACTTCAGCATCGGTAGACCGTTGTAAATAGTATAGGAGAATACATTATTGATGATTAAAGTCCCTGTTACATGTATCTGTTGTGTTTGTTAAACTTATGGAAAAACGCTACAGATTTATACACCAACCTAATAAATTTAACTGAATCGGAAATTTGTCGACGAAAGGGCAAAATACTTGGACAAGTTGTAACAGAGAGAATTCAAATTACTAAAAATGGGACATAATAGTAGCACATTCTAACTGGATTTTCTCTGTGAAGGCATCAGTAGGATGAGCTTTCTGGAGCACATCGGTATACAGCAAGTACTTTTCCAGAAGTGAAATGGAATTTAATTTTATCTTTTAAATGGGCTCCCATTGCTGTCTTCAGTACGATGGGTCTCACAGAAAAACAATCTTTTTGCTAAAGAAATTAATCACGTTCAAAGGAAAACTGCAGTGTACGCCCTGTAAGCCGGTAAAACAGCTATAACAACGGAAATGTTACAAAAGGAATACCATGAATTATTACACTATACAAACCTATTCAGTCATGACTGTCTTCTTCTATTAACAGCGATATGAAACCGATGCACTACGTAATGCATCAGTACATCAAATATTTTCTTTACTACACGTGAACTAGATGTTTACTGCTCCATCCTTCAGATTATTTAGCGACGTCCTGAAGTAACTTTAGGTTGCACACCGCCAGTGGCA
Source organism: Schistocerca piceifrons (assembly GCF_021461385.2). Lineage (NCBI taxonomy): Eukaryota > Metazoa > Arthropoda > Insecta > Orthoptera > Acrididae > Schistocerca > Schistocerca piceifrons. Next base: position 754,517,524 of record NC_060138.1, read on the forward strand.
GCCATTGTGGTAGCACAACATCCGAAAACCACCTAAATTGCATCTGTCCGTGGCAGCGCAATACAAGACCGACTTATGAGACAAGAATGACGCGATCCGTGAACACTGTGCCCACATCCAAGGTATTCGGATTAATTTTAACATAAGAGACAGAAAATGCATGAAATTACAGGGGGCACGCAAATGAAAACGAGACAGATGGAAGAAATAAACTATTATTTTAATAGTACTCCTCATAACTGTTAATACTTTTATCCCACTGTGAGACAAGACGATCAATGCCTTCACTGAAAAATGTTTGTTGTTTCCTGCAGAAACATAATTGTACCGTGACTTGCACTTCTTCGTTCGAAGCAAACCGACGGCCACGAATTTCTTTCTTCAGGGCTTCAAAAATATAGAAATCGTATGGGGAGAGAAGGGAGGACGTGTAGACATTTCGCAAGAAACTGAAGCGCGCCATTAAGTCCATACGCTCAGAAATGTTGACTGATGGCATTATTCTGCTGCAGGTTAATGGCCGCCCCCATGTTGCCAGGGTTGTTTCAACTACGCTGCAGAAGTTTCGCTGGGAAGCCCTTTCACATCCTCCATACAGCCTCAATCTCTTCTCATGCGATTTCTATATTTTTGGTGCCCTGAAGGAAGACATTCACGGCCGTCGATTTGCTTCGGACGACGAGGTGCACAGCTAGATACAATTATGGTTCCGTAGGCAACCACAAACGGTTTCTTTTGTCTCACAATGTGATGAATGTATTACGAGTTATGTCGATTATTTTTGAAATAATACACAGTTTACTTACTTTTTCCATCTGCCTCGTTTTCATTTGACTGCCCACTATAATTAATAAAAAGAATTGCGCAGCAAACCTCAAATAATATTTACGGTACGAAAACAGGCTCAAAGTGTTCCTTTAAAATTTATCGCAGTAATATTCCTCACGACTTGCATTTTTAGAAAATTACGTCTCATCAACATGATGAGATTATCGGCACCTTTTATTACTGTTTTGTCGAGGCAAACAGAGCACGGTTAGAAATTCTTATGCGGTTGATACATTTTACCTGAACAATATTTAGGTATTACTTAAAACAGTATAGTAACTTATAGTCCACATAGCTATTTATATTCGTCCTAGTTTCGAAGGGAATTATACTGATTACGATCGTCCATAAGAGATACTGTAGCTCCATCTGTATGATTGTATACTCCCACTCTTCGTTAGCAGAGTTCTTTATTCTTGGCCAACATTAAATCAAGTGATCCTGATATCTGGTTTAACACTTTTTCTTGTTCTGACCTATAGAGTTAAAAAAAAAGTGTGTAAAATCTTATGGGACTGAACTGCTAAGGTCATCAGTCCCTAAGCTTACACATTACTTAACCTAAATTATCCTAAGGACAAACACACACACCCATGCCCGAGGGAGGACTCGAACCTCCGCCGGGACCCCTATAGAATGAATGTGTCTTGCTGCTACATGGTAATGTGTCACTTTTGTACCATGAAGTCCCAGTGGTTTGATCTGTATCTAAATGGCAGACGATAAGAGACCGCATTAGTAAGTTATTTTACTACCAAATAAGCAGCAACCAGTCGCAAAATTTCGTAATTTTATGGTTTACGGTCGCTGCACAACTTGGGAACCACATGGAGCCCACCATTCAGAAGTTATTTTATGGTTCACAGCTGAAATTAATGCTGAACTTCTATTACTTAGTTTCAATAGGCAAATGCAGTGCATAACTGTATTGCTTTCAATCCAGGCGCACTAGTCTCATTGCTTGTAAGCTTGTTAAAAGAGCTTATCTTAAAGCACGGTTAATTACTCCGTGTGTCTTGAATGTTCTTTGGAACATTACGTGACACACGTAGTGCGTTGAAGGCGGCTTACTGTACGCCAACTACAATGAAGCGCCAATGAAACAGGTATAGGCATGCGTATTCAAATACAGAGATACGTAAACAGAATACGTCGCTGCGGTCGGCAACGCCTATATAAGACAGGTGTCTGCCGCAGTTGTTACAGCGGTTACTGCTGCTATAATGGCAGGTTATGAAGATTTAAGTGAGTCTGATCGTAGTGTTATAATCGGCGTACGAGCGATGGGACACAGCATCTCCGAGATAGCGATGAATTGGGGATTTTCCCGTGCGACCATTGCACGAGTGTACCGTGAATATCAGGAATCCGCAAAACATATCTCCGACATCGCTGCGGCCGGGAAAAGATCCTGCAAGAACAGGAACAACAACGACTCAAGAGAATCGTTCAACGTGACAGAAGTGCAACCCTTCCCCAGATTTCTGCAGATTTCAATGATGAGCCATCAACAAGTGTCAGCGTGCGAACCATTCAACGAAACATCATCGATATGGGTTTTCGGAACCGAAGGCCCACCCGTGTAGCCTGGATGACTACGCGACACAAAGCTTTACGCCTCGCCTGGGTCCGTCAACATCGACATTGGACTGTTGATGACTGGAAACATGTTGCCTGGTCGGACGAGTCTCTCAAATTGCATCCAGCGGATGGACGTGTACGGATATGGAGACAACCCCATGACTCAATGGACCCTGCATGTCAGCAGGGGACCGTTCAAGCTGGTGGAGGGTCTGTATTGGTGTGAGGCGTGTGCAGTTGGAGTGATATGGAACCCCTGATACGTCTAGATACGACTCTGACAGATGACACACGTGAGCATCCTGTCTGGTCACCTGCATCCATTCATGTCCATACGGTGAAATGGAGGCTCCAGAAGAAGAGGAAAGGCGTGTAGACCGTTTCCTGATATCGGAAGGAGTGCGGGGAACGGAAATTTAAAGAAGAATGACATACGTGCACAAAGAGCACTGCGTTTCCTTTGCAACTTTCAAGGCGTGGCAAAAGCGATCCAAGGGCGAACGAATGTTGTTGATCGATGACGTGCAATCTGGAACGCCACACAGCATTATCGATACCACTGTCCAACAGGTGAATGCCCTCATTATTGAAGACGGGTGAATTACGGTACATTCATTGCCCAAGAAGTCGGACTAAACAGTTTTATACCTCTTTGCTCTACTTTTGAAGCCTCAATTTATTTATCTGTTTTCAGCAGCACTGAGTACAGTGGACGGCCGACACGTCCACGTGCTACCTCTCTCGTTAAGTCGGTGTGATCCATGACCCTCTAGCGGCGAGTTTGAGCCTGAGCGCTCTTACAGCGACCACACCTACTTCCGTGTCCAATGACATTACGATCACTTCTGCGGTTTTCATTTAACAGCCTTTGACTAGTTTCTTTTTAATAACTATATCTCATAGTGTGCTGGTTAAGTATTTCTGTAAAATGTAACACTCACTAAAATAATCTTTGTCTGCTGCCATCATGAAGAATACTGGTGGAGTCACGAAAGAAAAATGAGTCGTAACCAGCTAATAATGGAACACCTGGGTTTTCGTATCGAACACCTGGGTTTTCGTATCGCATCATTTGCATAAATGCTACCTCAGACGGGAGGAGCATTGACACACACATGCATAATTGGTGTGCTAGTAACATGAGATATATCGTCTTCATACAAACATTTTATTGCTATTTTGAAGCAACACAGAGATACTATATTTTATAAACGCTGCTACAAACAGAAAAACAGCTCAAAAATGTCAGCCAGTCGATGTTCCCTTCCTCTGCAGAGCAGACGGTTGCTCCTGGGAGTTGGCTACACGTGTTGGGAATAATTTAGATGGCCTCATATCTCTTCTTCCTTATCTCGCTGTCACAATTACTGTACTGTTACTGCGCTCTTGAACGGAGCAGTGCAGACAGATATTTCGAGTAAACAGTCTGGTTCAGCTGTTCGTCACTTGCATTTGGGTTCTCCAAGAAAATATTTACACCAAACAAATAACTATTGTACTTTCCCAGACTTTAAGGTTTGTGGATGACATTTTAATTTTGTCAGACGGCGTAGGACTTGGAAGATTAGTTGAAAGGAGTGGACATTGTCTTGAAAACAGGTTATAAATGAAAATCAGCGAAACGGAAAAGAAACATGTTTAGCAGATTTAAATTGGGCGATACTGAGAGAATTAGATTAGATTAGATGAAGAGATACCGTTTAAGAAGCAAATTAACTGACGATGGTCGATGTAAATCACATATAAAATGTGAAACGGCAACAGCAAGAATATCGTTTTTGAAAAAGAGAAAAAATATTAATATCGGATACAGAGTAAAGTGTTAGGAAGCATTTTTCTAGACCGTACGTTTATTTTCAAGTGAAACGTGGGCCAAGACACAACAGGAGCCTACGAAAGAAGGCGCTGCAGAGGAAGATTGAAGATTAGATGGGTGTATTGGACACCTGATGAAGAGATACTGAAAAGCAAAGAGCGCTATGATACAACTTCAATAAAACGAGGGATAGGCTGGCAGGACACAGCCTGCTGCATCCAGGAAAATTACATTGGTAATGGAAGGAGTGTGGGGGAAATTGTTGAGGGAGACCATGACTTCAATACAGCAAGCGTGTTCGGAACGATACAATAGTAACGCATATACGAAGAATCTAGTACCGAATAGTTTAGGTGGAAAGCTGTATCGAACGAGCCTTCTCAATGAAAAACGTAACAACAAACTGAACGTTGTTATTCCAAGGAATCTACGCATGATTCTGTTAGAATACTAGGTTATTTCATCGTAACTGAAATCAAAACTTTCAGTCTGACATCAAAGACTATTATTGTCCTTTCTTCGTTTACACTTTTTCCTCCATGTTGGAATTCATATTCACTATACAGTGGTAATAAAGCTCCACGAAATATTTCAGAAGTTTACTGCGCGTAAAAAACGAAGTGTCAATAGGAAGCAAAATGCTACAATAATGTTACAAAGCTGATTAAACGCTCTGAACAGTCGTAGTTTGGCTTTATGAAGTATCCGTCACAAATGTAGGATTCAGCAAAAATAACAAACCATTTTTTGTTCCATAATACACACTTACGCTATCCTTTGTGTGACAATAAAGAGAAGATTTCGAACAGTTAGAAAACAGACGTTATTCAACAGAACTGTGATGTCGTATACGAGCTTATGTGACGAAATTTTCTTGTGCATCGCTATTCGCGTGTGACGGCCAGAACCACCCGACGAGACCGTGGAGTATGCCTTAAAATTTCAAACATCACCATAATTGAAATATACAAATAACTATAGCCAGTCATTCTTAATTTATCCTTCGTTTACGCGTTTCGGAAGACCATTTCTCCACTATTATATGGATTCACTTAACTTAATGCAGGTGGTAAAAATGTAAGACTTTCTGGAAAACAGGTGGTACGGTCTGGCGAGAGACTGCGAAAAAAAAACGTTAATACACACCTATAGAACTAAGAGTCGTCTTCATAAAATACAAGAAATTCACCATGAAGAAATTAACAGGTAGATGTGATGTTTATGGCCAGACAAACAAATGATTATAGCTTCAGAAAAATTCTATAATTTTCTTTCAAAACAAGGAGCTACACAAACTGAGCAAATCAACAACGCGTTGGTCCACCTCTGTCTCTTATCCAAGCAGTTATTCGGCTTAGTACTGTTTAATAGAATTGTTGTATGTCCTCCTGAGGGATATAGTGTCAGATTCTGTCAAGTGGGCGCATTAGATCGTGGAAATCTCGAGATGGTTGGAGGGCTCCGCCCGTAATGCTCCACTAGGGAAAGAACCGGCGACATAGCTGGCCACTGTTGGGGTTTGACAAGCGCGAAGACAAGCAGCGAAATGTTTCGCCGTGTGCGGGCGGGCATTTCGTGCACAAATGTAAGCCCAGGATACCTTGCCATGAAGGGCAACAAAAGGGGGCGTAGAATATCGTTGACGTACCGCTGTGTCGTCAGGGTGGCGCGGATGACAAACGAAGGGATCCTGCTGTGACAAGAAATTACACTTAGACTATCACTCCTGCTTCTCCCGTCTTTTGGCGGGCGACAATCAGGTTGGAATGCAATCTCTGCCAGGGGCGTCTACAGACACCTATTCGCTGCTCATACATACAGGAATACATAAAGGAGGGACCTCATTATCAACAATCTCCAAACCTTCTTGACAGATTTGTTTCAAATTTTTACATATTCTAATAAACATTTTGACAGACACAGTTAACATATTTTAATATATATAATATATAAATATATTCGTATATGTAATAGATAAAGGGTAAACATTGTTACCAAAAATCTCGAATGTTCTTGATACATTTCCTCAAAATTTTTAACGAAACTCTAATGAACATTCAGACGAACATAGGCTTTATACTTTTTATATATAATTATATATGCGTAATATATATAGGGTAAAACAGTTATCAAAAATCTCAAAAAAAACTCGAGCTATTTACTTTCAATTTTTATATGTTGCTGTGGTAATATATATATATATATATATATATATATATATATATATATATATATATATATATATATATATATATATATATATATATATACGAATTTGCAATTACAGTATACAAGGCTCTAAATCAGAGATAGGAGAGAGGAAGAGATAGCCAGAGGGATGGGTATAAATGGAAATAGAAAGCGGGAAGAAGAAGCTGGACAGAGAGAGGGGTCAGAGGAGATGGAGATAGATGGGGAAGGAAGAGATGGCAGACGCTGAGAGAACAATATCCAGTTTCCAGATATTTAGCAATTTTCCATTTAACCCTAGATTAGTAAAGCCTCGTAAAATAAACTATTGCTATAGGTTATAAAACAGGACATTTTGTACTATATTTGGTATACCATTGCAGATCTAATAACTGTAATTAACTAATGCATGAACTATATGCCTATATTATGACTTCATTTGAGAAAAATGTGTAGCAGTAAACTTGCCGATGGTTTAGTAGCAATGTAACATTCCCAACCACCACCACCCCTCCACCTTTAGTGTTCTTGGGTTAACCAGACTGACTAGGTACAGCTAATCAGTTCATACAAGAATGAAATAAAGTAAAAACAATCTGAAAAAAGAGCCAGTGATCACTGACAATTATATTGCTATCTGCATATGCGACGAAAGAAACCAAACAAACATGAAGTTTCTGAGCCTTGTAATAGAACGCTTTCTTTACGTCTTCTGCTGGCAGACAGTATATCAGGGCGTCTAGCAAATTTAAGAACACAGCATCTATGACACGGCAATTTGTGTAAATTCACTTGTGTAAATACAAGTCTCCGAAAAGTGTAGAGGCAAGATAAATTAAAAGTATCTGCTTACAGTTGTTTGTGAATTGCAACTGATATTCATAAAACTCATAGTTAAGCTTCACGTAAAACGTTAGCATCCATCCATCAGAATCTTACATCGAAGAGCAAATAGGCGCTTTCTTATGTTCTGCATTGAAATGTAAGAGGTTTAACACTGCTCTGGTAGTTAATTCATCTATAGCGACGAAATAACGTTTCTTCTGCCTCGAAAGATAAATCGGCACAATTTGCACATCATTCCTAGAATATGTGCGAGACCACCCCACGCCGCCATCTAAAAAGAAGCTCTTTGGGTCTCTTTCTTTCATTAGTCTAAGATCAGACGATTTATTTCGAGCCGGCCGGAGTGGCCAGCGGTTCTAGGCGCTACATTCTGGAGCCGAGAGACCGCTACGGTCGCAGGTTCGAATCCTGCCTCGGGCATGGATGTGTGTGATGTTCTCAGGTTAGCTAGGTTTAATTAGTTCTAAGTTATAGGCGACTGATGACCTCAGGAGTTAAGTCGCATAGTGCTCAGAGCCAGCCATTTATTTCGAAATACTGGATATATGACTAATACCACAGTAGAATAAAGATACCTCCTTTGCAAACACATGCAGGCAAAATGAATACTTGTAAAATAAATTACATAACTTTCGGTCAATTGCATTGTTTCTATCGTATTAATCGTTTAAGCTTTTGACAGACTTGTGAGTAACTCAGCGTAACAAGTTCAATAGAAAAAGAAGTGGGACGAAAAGGGGAAGGTGATGAAGAATGCGATAGCGACATATATATTCTCAGGTGGTAAATATAGTCTACAACAAAGCAGCATTTGCTCCCCGTAGTGCCCGTTGACTAAGGGCCCGTCTGGACGGGACACCGGCCACTGGGTCATCGGGCCAGCGCCAAGGCCGAATGGCTCCTGACGTCACCTGCTGGGCGCACCGCGCATGCGCGCTTCTGCCTGCTTCCTCACCAACCAATTTCGTCCTTAATGTGCTGCTCCTCATGGAAGAATTTCAAGTATTAAAATAGCACTGACATATGATAAATTCATGCATAATTCTGATTACCGTGCAGAGACCTGAGGCACTTTTATATCAAATCAATGTATAAAAGTATAACCCTCGGTTCAGAAGTGCCTATCACTGTTTTATTGGTCTTTATTTTCAAATAACTCATTCGTTACGATATTTGGTTGGTTCCTTCAATTCATCCAATCCATCTATGTCCAGTTTTTATACCGACTTTCTCACGTTGCAGTGTATACCGCGGCTGAGGTTTACATTTTTTCACAACTATATCCGTTAGCATTCATAACTGAGAAAACAGCTGACACGGATCAAATGAAATATTTTGGTTAAAATATGATAAAAAGGTTCGTAAAAAGCTATGGTCAGTCGAGGAGGAATTTGAATAGTAGCTGAAAATGTTATACAATCAACACAAGGCCAGTACACTTTAAAAGCGGTTCAACAATAGGTACTTAATCAGCTCAACATAAACCACAAAGTAGGGTTTAAAGAATAATATAAAACGTATCTAACGGCAGATACAATTAATATCTGAATCTAGTATTGACCACTAGTAGGATAAATCTGAAATGCACGAAGAAAAAAGGGAAACGTACGAGGAATTGGAATTCTATTAAATTACGGAAGGATGAGACGAGGTACAAATTCTCTAAGGCACGGAGTTAATATTAAGAATTTTTGATAATTCATTGAGGAAGGAATGAAACATGATATGAAATAATTAAAGAAGGAAAGCACAACCACAGTCGAAAATGTCATATACAGGGTGTTACAAAAAGGTACGGCCAAACTTTCAGGAAACATTCCTCACACACAAAGAAAGAAAATATGTTATGTGGACATGTGTCCGGAAATGCTTACTTTCCATTTAGAGCTCAATTTATTACTTCTCTTCAAATCACATTAATCATGGAATGGAAACACACAGCAACAGAACGCACCAGCGTGACTTCAAACACTTTGTTACAGGAAATGTTCAAAATGTCCTCCGTTAGCGAGGATACATGCATCCACCCTCCGTCGCATGGAATCTCTGATGCGCTGATGCAGCCCTGGAGAATGGCGTATTGTATCACAGCCGTCCACAATACGAGCACATTTGGTACCGGGGTTGCGTAGACAAGAGCTTTCAAATGCCCCCATAAATGAAAGTCAAGAGGGTTGAGGTCAGGAGAGCGTGGAGGCCATGGAATTGGTCCGCCTCTACCAATCCATCGGTCACCGAATCTGTTGCTGAGAAGCGTACGAACACTTCGATTGAAATGTGCAGGAGCTCCATCGTGCATGAACCACATGTTGTGTCGTACTTGTAAATGCACATGTTCTAGCAGAACAGGTAGAGTATCCCGTATGAAATCATGATAACGTGCTCCATTGAGCGTAGGTGGAAGAACATGGGGCCCAATCAAGACATCACCAACAATGCCTGCCCAAACGTTCACAGAAAAACTGTGTCGATGACGTGGCTGCACAATTGCGTGCGGATTCTCGTCAGCCCACACACGTTGATTGCGAAAATTTACAATTTGATCACGTTCGAATGAAGCCTCATCCGTAAAGAGAACATTTGCACTGAATTGAGGATTGACATATTGTTGGATGAACCATTCGCAGAAGTGTACCCGTGGAGGCCAATCAGCTGCTGATAGTGCCTGCACACGCTGTACATGGCACGGAAACAACTGGTTCTCCCGTAGCACTCTCCATACAGTGAAGTGGTCAACGTTACCTTGTACAGCAGCAACTTCTCTGACGCTGACAGTAGGGTCATCGTCAACTGCACGAAGAATTGCCTCGTCCATTGCACGTGTCCTCGTCGTTCTAGGTCTTCCCCAGTCACGAGTCATAGGCTGGAATGTTCCGTGCTCCCTAAGACGCCGATCAATTGCTTCGAACGTCTTCCTGTCGGGACACCTTCGTTCTGGAAATCTGTCTCGATACAACCGTACCGCGCCACGGCTGTTGCCCCTTACTAATCCATACATCAAATGGGTATCTGCCAACTCCGCATTTGTAAACATTGCACTGACTGCAAAACCACGTTCTTGATGAACACTAACCTGTTGATGCTACGTACTGATGTGCTTGATGCTAGTACTGTAGAGCAATGAGTCGCATGTCAACACAAGCACCGAAGTCAACATTACTTTCCTTCAATTGGGCCAACTGGCGGTGAATCGAGGAAGTACAGTACATACTGACGAAACTAAAATTAGCTCTAACATGGAAATTAAGCGTTTCCGGACACATGTCCACATAACATCTTTTCTTTATTTGTGTGTGAGGAATGTTTCCTGAAATTTTGGCCGTACCTTTTTGTAACACCCTGTATAACTGATTAACTGACATAAGAGTTTTCTGGGTTTGGTACCGCGTCATAATGTTAAAAACTACTGCTTCTATAGAAAAGCTAACGTTTCGGCCACGATTGCAGCGGCCTTCTTCTGGGTCTAGACAGAGTAGAAGGCCGCTGCAATCGTGGCCGAAACGTTAGCTTTTCTATAGCAGCAGTAGTTTTTACATTATGACGCGGTACCAAACCCAGAAAACTTTTATGTCGACTGACTCTGGCCGCGGAAGCCTACGCAATTATAAACTGATTAACTGTTTCAGTCTATCGATGAGAGAAATAAATTTAAGAATGTAAGGAATTAGACGGGGAATTAACAATATGAGCAACGGGCTTCTACAGAAAGAGACCAAAAACAAAATTAAAAAGCACGATAGAGACGAACAAATAATCACACTGATCAGCCAGAACCTTATGACCACCTACCTAACAGCCGGTATGTCCACCTTTGGCATCGATATCAGCGGCGACGCATCGTGGCATGGAAACAGTGAGGCCCTGGTCGATCGCTGGAGGGAGCTGGCACCGCATCGCCACACACAAGTCACTTAGTTCCCGTAAATTTCGGGGAAGGGGCTGATGAACTCTGACGCCACGTACAATCACACCCCAGATGTGTTCCATCTGGTTCAGATGTGACAAGTTGGGAGGCCAGCACATCAATTGCAACCCGCCACTGTGTTCCTTGAACCACTCCAGCATACTCCTGGCCATATGGCATGGCGCATTATCTTGATGAAAAATGCAACTGCCGTCGGGAATCGTGATAGTCATGAAGAGGTGTACGCGGTCTGCAACCAGTGTACGATACTCATTGGCCATCATGATGCCTTGCACGATCCCTACTGGACCCATGGATGCCCAAGCGAATGTTGCCCAGAACATAATAGAGCGGCCGCAAAATCGTCTCCGTCCCGCCGTACAGGTGTAAAGGAGCCGTTCCCCTAGAGGACTACGGATTCACGCCCTCCCATCGGCATGATGAAGAAGATATTGTGATTCATCAGACCATGCAACGCTCTGCCACTTCGACAACACCCAGTCCCAAAAGTCACATGCCCACTCCAGTCATGGTGTTAACATTGGCACACGCATGGGTCGTCGGATGCGGAGGCCGATCGTTAAGGACTGTTCGGTGCACTGTGTGTTCAGACACACTTGTCCTCTGTCCAGCTTTAAAGTCTGATGTTAGTTCCGCCACCGTTCGCCGCCGTCCTGTTTTACCAGTTTGCCCAGACTATGTCGTCCAACATCTGCAATGAGGAGTGGTCGCCCAACCCAACGGCGTCTGGGCATGGTTTCACGTTGGTTTCGCCACGTCTTGAAGAAACTCACCACAGCACTCCTCGAACACGCGACAAGTCGTGCAGTTTCTGAAAGGCTCGTACCGAGCATCTGGTTCATCATAATGAGCCCCCGGTCAAACTCAGATAGATCGCGCGCCTTCCCCATTCTATACAGGAACAGCACGCTCACTGATATAACTTACACCGTGCGTGTGTCTGACTAGCAGTCATCCCTCGCTGGTTATGCATAATTATAAAGTGACATAGGTGCAAGAAGCTATCGACAAGATTATAGGGCATTTGCGGATCTAAAATGAAAATGTGTTAATCTACGAAGTCCAGATGGAAAGACACTGGTCAGCACAGAAGAAACGGTTGATTAACAGCGAATATAGATGTGTAAGAAATACCTTTGACAGTAATTCTAACATAGACCAACGAAAAACTGATCAATCTGCGAATAAGTCACGAAGAATTTCACCAAGAACATTGGTGTCGTTATAACACGCTTTCCGTTCATCGCCACCGCCTGCCATCATAGTATGAGGGTCTGAAGATGGTCAAAAACTGACCGAAACCGGTTACCACAAAATAAATGTTCATTTTTAAAGTCACCAAGAGTTAATCAGTTTTGTTTGGGGTTACGAGAATTCACTGAACTTGAATGAAATAGAATAAAACGTTCGAAGATTTGTTTGGGCACGTGACCAGTGAGTCCCAGTACAGGAAGTGTTCAGTTAAGCAAAAACCAATAGCTTGTTGCGGTGTGGTATAACAATAGAATCAACTGTCTCCTCATAATTGTGAGGTATTATCGGATATGAATTTCAGTCCACTTTGGAGAAGCGATAGGATAATTATAATTATTACGTCCGGGTTAGGGTAACACAGGAGCACAATCATTAGCGCCCTTGATAAATTAGTATCTAGTCACTGAAAAATAAAATTCACAGAAAGAAAATAGTGGAGTGAAAATACTGCGTAAGTGGCTAAAAAGGAAAGGATTACTGGCTAAAACCAATTTGATGATGAACGTGTTTTTTTCCCAGCATACTTGATAAACGCTGGAAAGAAGAACAAACATTTACTTGACGTTTGATATTGTGCCTCTTCCATTAAAATATTAATCAAGCCCCGTCTTAATTATGGCCTGCCGTCTTGTATTCAGATTGAGCGGAATCTTAAAAACAGAACGCATATAATCGTACTCAATATGAGTGGCAATGGCAGTCCAAAAACCTCTGCAAAAGTAAGTCAATCCTCAAATATTATTGTTATGTTCATGTGTTGGTCTCCACTGACAAATAGAAAAAAATCGATAAATGTTGCATGACAGACTCTTTCGGGATATTAATATGCTGCTTTGGTCTAAAGACTGTGGTTGGAAGCTATCTGACGGTCATTTGCATTGTCTTCCACTTGAGCGCATCAGAAATCTCGACGCTTACCTCCATCGCCGCTGATCCCTTTACGAGGAGCAATGTGACGTCACATTAGTTGCATCATTAAACTGTAAGTAGATGTGGAATATATGATTGCTTAGTTTCATACTGTAATGGGTCACTGGCGTTATTACATTCAACAATGAGAAAGAGCAGAAACGTATAGCTTGATTCTACGACCGGCGACCAGAGTTAAGAACTTCGTCAATGTTCCTTGATGTCGTTAACACCAAAATATTCACAAAGAAGTTATGAGGGTAAGTGGGTGAGATCACATACGAATTATAGGCGTCCGCAGAAATTTATCTGGAAGCTCTACCGCAACCCCATCCCCTTGCGGACGCCTTTAACAGGAAGTGTGTGCAGACAGAATTTTTTTGTGAGTGTAGTAGTACCAGTGGCACCGTAATACGGCAGTTATGATACTGATGGATGAAGGCTCTACTAGACCCTCGCAAAGCAAAGTAGTTACTCTACTGGGACTTCCACGTTCTTCCAGAGGCCTACAAGTGGAAGAGGTCCTGAAAGATGGTTACCGCTGCCAACTGTCGACAAGGCGTAGATCGTCAGAAGAAACACTAAATGACTAAACATCCTCCAGGATGCAAGACCGCCGGCCGAAGTGGCCGTGGGTTCTAGGCGCTGCAGTCTGGAACCGCGAGACCGCTACGGTCGCAGGTTCGAATCCTGCCTCGGGCATGGATGTGTGTGATGTCCTTAGGTTAGTTAGGTTTTACTAGTTCTACGTTCTAGGGGACTAATGACCTCAGAAGTTGAGTCTCATAGTGCTCAGAGCTATTTGAACCATTTTTTTTTATGCAAAACCATATAACTTGGATGAAATGAGAAAGCAACAGTAATCTTTCTTCCGTTCGTCAGTCAAGACCAACACATGAACGTAATAACACGACGTAAGACCCTAGGAACTTTACAGTGTTTCACACAGAGGGAGACAGTTCATTCCTATCCTGGAGTCTATTAAAAATATATCATATTCACAAAAGTGCAAATGTGTTAACAAATGCCTGTGTGTGCCTCTCTTCATTTATAGTTTCATATGGCTGTTATATTTCGAAACTCGAGTTACAATAACTTCTCGTTTATTCACAGGAGCAACAACCAAAATTTGTTATCATAGGTATGAAAAGCAGTGTTTAAAAAGAACGAACTTATTAAATCGTCTTTCAAACTTCGCTTTAGCCGTTTCACAGGCGGTGATGATTGACGTACAACGCAAGAAATCAATGTCAATCAAAACCTACGTTTCTGTTTCGTGACGGTTTCTAACTTGTGCCGATGCAGGAGGATAATGTTTCAGTTTCTCGATATTGCAGTTAGAACACGTTTGCTGACTGGACGTACATCTCGAAGGCGTGCTCTGTGTCTTCACGCTTAAACAGAAACTCCGAAATTCCCAAGAGCCGTGTGGTTTGAAGACAGCACGCGACATCGATAACGCTGCGTGTGCAGCAGACGGCAAGGCAGGCGGCAGTTCCTGGCTCGTCCTATATCGGTAACGGGGCCAGGGTTGAGCTAAATGAGAAACTCATGCCGCAAGTCTGCACAACAAGGACGTCGTGCCAAAAATTTGCGCGCGTGTGTTTCGCGTTCCGTGTCGTGGAAATGAAATACATATATTAAGGCAAGCGGATTATTATAAATACAAACATCGATGAAGAGCTTAGTTTGGCTGTTGCGTGTAAGCAGCAGCTTTCACCCACTACTTAACATGGTGCAAAACCTGTCTGTCTTGCATTAGTTACAGACAGAATAAGTTCGACAGGACAGAACATGAGTTTATTAGCATCCATGTTACTCACATTGTTTGGCACTGATCTTGCTACGCCGAAAAGTTCTACGCTTCTAGTGTTAGTGACCAACAAGCAGAACAACTATGATCTGCCATAACATGCGAGAAGATTTTATTTAAGTCCATATTGGCAACGAGAACTTTCGAGCTTGTGTACCCTAACTGATTCGTTTACACTTCCAGCCACAAAATGTTGCGTAACCTAGCAGCTTCAAAATATAATAGGCAGTTATTTTGATCAACAATATTTTACTGATTACAAGTTAATGAATCCATACGTCGTAAAAAGTTCCTTGGTTTCGATCTTCATGGGAGTGTATCATCTTATACGTCCATGGCAGAGACAATATCGCATGTGGCAACAACTGCTTAGTGCTGTTCACGATGAATGACAATGCACGAACCACTAATTAAATATACAACAGCGAATCATTACATGAGCATAGAAAACCCAGCTGTTACTCGAGCATCTCGCAGAACCCGCCTCACGCAACCTTACGAGGTAGCGCTCTAAGCGTAGCCATTAAGTCCCAAATCTCGGTGCGGTAGAAATTTCGATTATCCATATTTGACCGAAAATGGAACTCAAGGCGCTGATGTTCGATACGCAACAGTGAAACTGTGCGCCAGTGACCTGCTCTATGTATTACTACTCTACGTGGTGTCACGTGGAGTGATCGGAGGTGACATTGTTGATGGTGTTTCGTCCGTTGAACAGGAGTTTGGATGTACGGCCGTTTTGTAGGAAATCCTGCCTTTTTCCCTGCTACTTGTGCTAAAATCGAATCTCTGTTGACATTCACTTTAACATACTGTGGAATTGCATTAATAGTAGAGCCAATATGCGGGTGCAACTGTACAACTGCAGTTTTTTCTTAATCATTACAGAGATTCATGGGGAATGCTCGAAATGACGAGTAGCAAAAAAGAAAGGCATAAATTTCAAAAAAAAAATCGCAGAAGACGCTTTTAAATAGTAACGGTGAATAACAGCAGGCCACCTTGTAAAACCCACGCTGCAAATGTTGCACTTCCAAGTGAGCGGACACATCACAGCATATGCACGTATTTAAGTTTAGCCCTAAACCAGAATACTAATTTAAGATTCTGCGATATTTTTGCTGAAATAATAACGACTCTCAAGACACAGAGGTGTTGAAATGTGTATTGGAAAACATGGTAGACAATAAGATAAACAAAAACTGCGTTTTGCAGAAGACGGGAGTTTTTTAAAAGCCACATTTCAAGTATAGCACTGATGACTGAACTATTTTTCTGTAGCGGGTGCGACCACTTGACGGAATTTATTAACTATTAACTATACTGAAAGTGGAAGTTCAAAAACACAATCAGCCCTATTGAATCTGTTATGCGTTTAAAATATTCAACGAAAGTTGAGAATGTTACAATGAAGCCCACGATGAATTTTAAATACATTCTTTTTATTCACAAATGTCTTCATAGCATTTGATTAATATATTGCAATTAACCAGTTTATAATCTAATGAGCCATCATCAGAAATAAATATCTAGAAATTGCGCGGCCTCTCCCGCCGGAGGTTCGAGTCCTCCGTCGGGCATTGGTGTGTTTGTTGTGCTGAGCATAAGTAAGTAGTGTGTAAGTCTAGGGACCGATGACCTCAGAAGATTGGTCCCTTAGGTTCAAATGGCTCTGAGCACTATGGGACTCATCTTCTGAGGTCATTAGTCCCCTAGAACTTAGAACTAGTTAAACCTAACTAACCTAAGGACATCACACACATCCATGCCCGAGGCAGGATTCGAACTTGCGACCGTAGCGGTCGCGCGTTTCCACACTGTAGCGGAGAGAACCCTTAGGAATTCACACTTACAATCTAGAAACAGACAGACATGGTAAATTATGAAAATATAAAAATATAAAAATATTAAAAGTCCTTGTTGAACTCAAAAAATTCTACCCAGTATCGTTAAATCATCAACAAGCACACATTGTGGCCTGTTCAAATCAATCGCCGCACCTGCTCGTGTGTCGCATTTCAAAACTAGAACTGTTATATTCGTAGAGGGAGCTCGAGCATTTTTGGCCTACATGTGCCAGAAATATAAAACAAAAACTATTTACATTTAAAGAAACTGTAATATAATTATTTCTCCTTGAAATATTATCACCCATAACTCAGAGCACTGAATGAAGATAAACGAGGACCACGTGTCTGATAAAACGAAACGAACCTATTATTTCGTTTCCGTAATTAGCTAGAACACTGAGGTGACAAAAGTCATGGGATAGCGACACGCACTTATACAGATGGCGAGAGCATCGCGTACACAAGTTACAAAAGGGCACTGCATTGGCGGAGCTGTCATTTGTGCTCAGGTGATTCATGTGAAATGATTTCCGAAGTGAATAAGGTCGCACGACCGGAATCAACAGATTTTGAACGCGAATGGTAGTTAGAGCTTGACGTATGGGACGTTCCAATTCGGAAATCGTTAGGGAATTCAAAATTCCGAGATTCTTAGTGTCAAGAACGTGCCGAGAACAGCACATTTCAGGCATAAGCTCTCACCACGGATAACACAGTAGTCGACTGCCTTCCTTTAACGACTGAGAGTAGCGGCGTGTGCGTAGAGTAGTTAGTGCTAATATGCAAGCAACACTGCGTGGAATAACAGCAGAAATCAATGTGGTACGTAAGACGAACTCAATTAGGGCAGTGCGGCGAAATTTGGCCTTAACACCTGACGCGAGCGCCTTTGCTAACAGCTCAACATCGCTTTCAGCGCCTCTCCGGGGTTCGTGACCATACCGGTTGGACGCTAGACCTGGAAAACTGTGGCCTTGTCCGAAGAGTCCCGATTTCAGTTGGTAAGAGCTGATGGGAGGAGGAGGAGGAGGAGGAGGAGATTACTGGTTAACTTCTGGCCGGACGCGGGTTCGAATCGTCGTCCACCCGAATGAGTCCAGTGTGCGCTGCTTTGCTTGGTCTGATGGTAGTTCTCGAGTGTGGCGCAGACTCCACACAGCCATGGACCCATGTAGTCAACAAGGCACTATGCAAACTGCTGGTGGCTCCATTATGGTGTTGGCTGTGTTTACATGGAATGGACTGGGTTCTCCGGTCCAACTGAACTTATTATTGATTGGAAATGGTTATGTTCGTCTACGTGAAGACCATTTGCAGCCATTCATGGCTTCATGTTCCCAAAAAAGTATGGAATTCTTATGGATGACAATGCGCCATTTCACCAGGCCACAATTGTTTACGATTGGGTTGAAAAACATTCTACCCAAGTCGAGCGAACGATTTGGCCACCCAGATCGCCCAATGTGAATCCTATCGAACATGAATGGGACATAATCGAGAGGTCGGTTCATGCAAAATCCTGAACCGGTAACACTTTCGCAATTATGGACAGCTACAGAGGCACCGGCAAGGCTCAGTATCTCTGCAGGGGACTTCCAACGACCTGCTGAGTCCATGCCACGTCGAGTTGCTGCACTACGCCGGGAAAAAGGAGGCTCGATACCGTATCACCTCATGATACAATTAAAAGAAAAGGAACCTAATTTAAATAAAAGCGTAATTGTTACAGACATAGAATTTTTCAGGAAAGGACTGTAGAATAAAAATGTGAATCAAATGACATATTTTCATTGTAGCCGGCAGTCTTAGCTATCTGCAGGTAGGGCTGTTGTTAGCTAGTTACTGCTTGCAGTTGATGTGCGTCGGAAGTTTATGGGCAGGAGGAACGGCTGTGCAACGTCCTGAGCGCCCACGGAACGTGCAGGCAAATGGGAACTACCTATTTTCATTTAACAGAAATTATTTTATTTTCCAAATGTTTAGTTCTACCTAAGCTCATTAGAGTCGAGACCGGTTAAGTGTAATACATGTACCAAGAAGATCACGATGTTTGTGAATAAAATAATGTAGACTACTTCAAAATTTTCATTACAGTTGATTAACTGTATACTCTGCTGCATTCTATCAAAACCAAATAGATAAGTATTCACAATATGTTTGTCTAGTGATGTTCATTCTTTATTGATCACACAATACCGAAAATAATATAACAAAAGGATAAGTCAATAACTTTTGCATTAATTTTCTTATAACATGCAGCTCAGCCTTTTCCTGTTCCACATAAACAAACCGAAGATGTCATTGTGGCACATGGAGATATCTTACGTAACTAAACTGCTTCTTTCAGTGGAGAAGGGTGATGTGTTTACTGCTACACAGACACGTTTTTCTCGTCTATACACTTCTTGATGTGTTTGGCTCGATAATTTCTGCAAACACTTGTAACCGTTTTTATCTTTATGCTGCTACTACTGCTGTTCTACATGGATTGCATTTTCGCATATTTCTGTTATTATCTAAGTGACACGACAGCGCTTCCATCTATGGAGGGTTGCGGTTATGAGCTATCATATTATAGCACATGCAGGTCTTGAAAACATATATCACGGCATAATCAATGCTGCGTTGCTACGTGCATACTACGCGGAAAGAGAACTGCAGCGTCTGCTGTGCGATCAAACACAGCAATTAATGACCTATCAGTTAAAATCAACTCTAAATACAATAAACCGTTTTCTCATCGGTAGATGAATTATTCTGAAAACTAAGTCATTCATCCTCAAATGTTCGTTAACGGTCAATTGTGTCACATGTGGAGCGACAGCGCCCTGGTTATGAAATGTGAGTGCCATCAGGTCTGCCCGCATATAACATTTTACTGCAATGTGTAAAAAAGGAGTCTGTACGAATTTGTCGGCAGTATTTCAGATGTAGCTTAGTATGATAAACATTTCGGAGCTGTAGGTCCAGTGGACTAAGCTGTAAACTCGATTATGCCCATTTTGCCGAAATAACGGCCAACCCGAACTGCGAGGTCCAGCAGCATGCAGCCCATTCATATCCACTAGTTTCACGCATGCATCACTCGCATAACAGCACGCCCCGTACGTGTCTAACTGCATGGTATGATAAAGCACTTTCCCAGAAAGCGAACATTCTACAACATTCCAACCTATATATTCATTTTAAATGTGAAATGTTCGAGTTTCTACAAATAGTTCATAAAGGGTGTATGTTATATAACTAAAACTGGAAAAGTAGCCTGTGATCAATGACAGGCAGAGTAACAGGTTTCCCAGAGAAGAACAAATCACTTGTACAGCAGGTTAGGGATAGGCAACCCGCTCGTCGGTGATCTGATAACGCTCTAACTGATAAGCAGTAAGTCAGCAGTGCTGCTGCCACCCGAGATTACAATCTTATCTCAACGTCATTAATAAGGTCTTCCAGTGTCAGGTTAAACAACTGAGTGGCTTATATTTAAATTTACTACCACCCTCCGCTCCCCTCCCCCCCCTCCCCCATGGAATAACAGTTAAGTCATCAAGGTCATCCAGCTGAACCCCAACCCCCCTTCTACCACTCCTCACACAACCACCTGGACCAATGAATGAGATCCAAGTAGCCCCTCTCCCTCTCCATCTTCATCTTTCATAACTGGACACAAATCTTTTATAACTGGACACAAGAGAGGGTAGCTTCACTACGGAGCTGGGCAGGATCAAGCTATGTTTATTTTTTATAACAAATTATTATAATTACATTAAGTCATGTCACATGAGGCCTGTTTGTTAATAATAATTTAATATTTCGTCACCCAAGACAACAGCAGAGACCACACTCAGGCAGATACGTAGTTCCTTTTATTCTTCTATTTTTCTCACATTTCTCCATATTTCTCCATTTTTCTTACAATTTTACGTATTTTTCGACATTTTTCATATTTTTTCGTATTGTCCCCATTCCACATATTTTCCAAAATTTATCCAACTACTTGTTTCCGTTCCACTAACCCCGACATCACGTCAACACTGCATCGTGTAGACGTCATGAAGCTCTCAGCCAACCACAATGCAGCATATGCATGAATTATTTATCATTGTTACGCCACAACTTCATTACTAGTGTGTGTGTGTGTGTGTGTGTGTGTGTGTGTGTGTGTGATGTCATAGTGCACATAAATGAAACGAACCAGCTGATCAAATAACGTCGCAGCATATTACGTAAAATGGCTGTAAATATTAACGTAATTTATGGTGGGAGATAATGTAACAATATGGTGGGTGACTATATTAGTGACCCCCCCCCCAGGATATATTATGCAACAATAACAGAATAAAATTGTCCAAATGGAAGACTCTAACTTGTTCGTAACAAATCAAGACATTGTTTCTAAATTTGATTCTTAAGGGTTATTAAATGCTTTTGCAAATAGTGGAAAATAACTGTTTATTCACGCCTCTTGGAGAAATGCGTGTGTCCATAACCCCAGTGAGGGTGGCCTGGTGGGAACACCTAGCAGAAATACCACAGGTCGATACATAAACTCTTGCAAAGTCATCCCTGTTTTGCTAATCTCTCTCTCTCTCTCTCTCTCTCTCTCTCTCTCTCTCTCCCCTTTGTGTGTGTGTGTGTGTGTGTGTGTGTGTGTGTGTGTGTGTGTGTGTGTGTGCGCGCGCGCGCCTGCGTGCGTGCGTTAAAACAAGCTCGTTCTCATATTGGTAGAAATAATGATGTCACGGCATATTTCGGTAACTATTAACAAAACTAGTGTGTGAAATCATAGCAAAATTCTGCAAGAACCTCATTTTCACTGATATCCAACACCGTCAATTAAAGACATGTATAAATACCGTATATGTAACAATTAGAACACGGCTGAAAATACATACCTGAATTATGGCGAACTCCTCCCGGCATTCATTAGATAACGCTGATTGAATGAGCCAAGTAAGATGCCTGCAGGATGTGGAACTCTTCAAGCACAGCGCCGCCACCAAATCCATGGCCGAGAACGAGACAGCTCCAAATGACTGTCTAACACTAGTCCAAACCATATCCCCAGAAATGGTAAAGATACCTGCATTATTTAATCAATATGTATGTGCAATCAACTGCGACACAACCCACCTGGCGGCTTGGCACAAAAGGCACTGCAGCGAAATCAGGTATTGTGGGATAGCACATCCCACCACAGGAAACCAGTCGGAACTCGCCGATGTCTACAAGTTCACCAACAGAAATCTGTGGGCGACTTTACAGGTAAATGTTGCTAAAAGTGTAAGCGCCAAGCACTAACCTCCCCCACCCCCTCCCTCCCCTTTGTCGCTGCATCAATAAGAACAAGCTCTTCCTCCTCCAACTATCATGTTTTTAATAGTAGAGCCAATATGCGGATATCATCTTTATTGTTCTCTTCGCCGTAGGGAGCGGATCATTATGAAATGCCAAGAACAGCACGGAACAGCCAGAGCTCCCAGGAGGAATTATGGCACGTAACAGGATATAAACTATTGCATTAATATTAGAGAATGTGTGACATTGCTAGAAGACACGTAAAAATGTTTGTAGGCGAGCTAACATCCTTCTCTGTCCATCCATCACATTGCTAAGATGTGTTCCCTCCACAAGTCGGCAGGAGTGTCGCAATACGACGAAACTACTATGTTCCCTCATACACGTGATGCATACTATGCATATCGGGAAAAAGTTAGGGACAAAATACAATCCTGCAAGCGCACTAACAGTGAGCAAGATCTGCCATTGCTCCCAGGTAGAATAAAAAGATACGTAACACTAAATAAACTCTCGCAATATGAGTGAGCAACGTGACTACAAGACTCGTAAATAGATATAGAGTAGATAGACAGATAGGATCCAAAATGAGAATATGATTGATCAACGTGCTAGTATTAGCTGAAGTCAAATTGGACTATGGTCTTTTAGCGAAAACCCTGTTGAGAACTGACATTCACAGCCAACTTACTCGTACAGTTCATGTAAGATAATAGAAATTCTGACTCATACAGACAAAGGTTCTTTATGGCATAATATACAATATGGAGTGTGTGTTTGCGTTTTCTAAAAAAAAAATTAGGAAAAGGCTTCACCACAATTGCGTGTTCATCTAATAAGCACCAAGTGACCTAGGATTTGGACAAGCATTAAAAACACCATGAATCTGCGTGCAAGTGTAAGTAATATTTGTTCGAAAATATTTGCATGTAAACACTGCACTGGCGGTAAACTAGGCTTCTATGCAAGAACTACAACATTGTTTTCCTGATAATTATAGCATTCCAACTTCTTGTGGGTCACAGACTGACGAGAAAATCTCGTAGTGTGGGTTATACGGTTGTTGACACAAGATGTGTCTGACTGACGAGCAAATTCCATATCTTGTAGTAACACACCACAAATATCCTAAACATAATAAATAATTATAGATTCGATGAGTAATCGTAGATATTTATTTACAACACAATATTGGCATTAGCGCTGTGTGGTGAAGCCGTAACAAACTTTTAAATATGCAACTACCTGTTGTAAGTTAGAAGGTGATGTTTATGTCAGCCATAGCTGTAAGTACATAATAAAGCGTGGTTCTATAGGAGGTAGCTGACTCCAGTGACGTGGGAGACGAATTGATTTCAGTCATCCGGTAGCGTAACTTTGAACTGCACCATTAGATCACCTGCAAAACAACTGTCAGCATCGCTTTTTTTTGTGTAATCGACTTCCATGTTACAGAATTAAAACTATAGGCATACAGTGCATAGTTTTATAACCCATTTTGGATCCTGATTTATTAGACTATCGTATGGTACTACATTCTGCCATTACCGAATAATCCATTAAAACTACAGTCTTCCACAACATGTATACATTCAATTAAAACATGTTTACGTATTCTAATCTCTGGAATCATAGCCAGAAAAGACTTCTCCAAATGATCAGTAACATACAAGCTCGTATTGCTTCCCAGAAGACAAACCACACATCAGAATTACATTTCTGAAAACTTTGATGGTTCAAGTCTACTCGACTTATTTCCTCCTTTACGTATCAGGCAGGTATAATTTGTTTCATATTTCCGCTAGCAAGACAGTCACGCTTATAGCTGTCCCAGTAAGAGCATTTAAACACTTTCACATTTAGAAATAGAATACGAAAAATTTGGAAAATAAGGAAAATATGGAAAACACGTAAAACGCATAACATTCTGAAAAAACGGTAAAAATGTCAAAAAATGCGGTAAAATATGGATACGACACAGTCGCACTTTACATCTGTATTCATACATATCAAGTAGCCGAAATTTTTTGTGACGTAAGCACTTGATCAGATCGGTTGGACACTTTCCTAGAAAGCTAGAAGATCGGTACCAAAGAAAAGAAATATTAGCATCATATTACCATCTGGTTCCAAATTGACTGAGAGGTCTGCGTTATAGGTTGAGAGACAGCTTGCAGACCCTTTGGAAAAAATATATATATGGAGTTGGTTATTTATACAAAGGGAGGGAGGGAGGTAGACACATGCCACCACACAAACACTTGCGAATAAAAAAGCATTATACAGTTGGAGTAATCAGTACAGAGAGGGGCTGTAACGACATATAAGAGAGGGAATGACACCATATATGTTTTAATACTGGATGGACACGGCATTTCATTTGGCTTTTCTTTATGCAACTTGTCGCTGATTATTTCGGTATATACAACTACAGTTGCCGAAGATGGATAAAATATTAAATTCTAGAAAGGCGTGGTGAAAAGACGAAACTGTCATACTCCCACTAGTTCTGTGCGCGTGAGAATACGGTAATGTTATTTTATTCTGAATGTTGCGGTATTTTCTCCCAATATATGTGAACTGCATGTCATATGTATTTGGAGTCACACAAAACATTTAGATGAAATGTGAAGTGACATGATTCCAAAAGCGATACACATGGATTGCGTACTGACTTTCCTGTAAGTGAAATCATGAGGCGTTTTCTGATAGAGAATAAAAGGGGCTCTGTGCGCAACATGGATATGACTTTGATTAGAACCCAATACTACTTCTCGAAGTTTGCCTAATTTTTAAAATCGTTTATCCTACATTTACCCGTTTTTTCGATTTTTCCCTCTGGTAGTATCAGTTGTGGGGAAATTTAATGCTTTCGACACATACACAACTGAGTGTTTTAGAGGAGAGTACATGCATGTCGAAGAGAGAAAGTCGAATATGCAGTTGGCGTATATACTGCTCATATCTCATCGTCATGGTATGGTAGGTTACGTCTCTCTGCAGCTGAATCACCAGGGTCGCCAACCTTTACCATCACACATTATTATTATTCTTATAAGCAATTACTCTCTTCATAAGAAATGGTTCTGGGTGACTTTTAAGTGAACTTCCTCCAATAGTATGCATTTTGAGTAAAACCATGCATACAGTAAAATACATCCACCCTACCCTATCCACATTACAGCACCTACATACACGAAATACAGGGTTATTACAAATGATTGAAGCGATTTCACAGCTCTACAATAACTTTATTATTTGAGATATTTTCACAATGCTTTGCACACACATACAAAAACTCAAAAAGTTTTTTAGGCATTCACAAATGTCCGATATGTGCCCCTTTAGTGATTCTGCAGACATCAAGCCGATAATCAAGTTCCTCCCACACTCGGCGCAGCATGTCCCCATCAATGAGTTCGAAAGCATCGTTGATGAGAGCTCGCAGTTCTGGCACGTTTCTTGGTAGAGGAGGTTTAAACACTGAATCTTTCACATAACCCCACAGAAAGAAATCGCATGGGGTTAAGTCGGGAGAGCGTGGAGGCCATGACATGAATTGATGATCATGATCTCCACTTCGACCGATCCATCGGTTTTCCAATCTCCTGTTTAAGAAATGCCGAACATCACGAAGGAAGTGCGGTGGAGCACCATCCTGTTGAAAGATGAAGTCGGCGCTGTCGGTCTCCAGTTGTGGCATGAGCCAATTTTCCAGCATGTCCAGATACACGTGTCCTGTAACGTTTTTTTCGCAGAAGAAAAAGGGGCCGTAAACTTTAAACCGTCAGATTGCACAAAACACGTTAACTTTTGGTGAATTGCGAATTTGCTGCACGAATGCGTGAGGATTCTCTACCGCCCAGATTCGCACATTGTGTCTGTTCACTTCACCATTAAGAAAAAATGTTGTTTCATCACTGAAAACAAGTTTCGCACTGAATGCATCCTCTTCCATGAGCTGTTGCAACCGCGCCGAAAATTCAAAGCGTTTGACTTTGTCATCGGGTGTCAGGGCTTGTAGCAATTGTAAACGGTAAGACTTCTGCTTTAGTCTTTTCCGTAAGATTTTCCAAACCGTCGGCTGTGGTACGTTTAGCTCCCTGCTTGCTTTATTCGTCGACTTCCGCGGGCTACGCGTGAAATTTTCCCGCACGTATTCAACCGTTTCTTCGCTCACTGCAGGCCGATCCGTTGATTTCCCCTTACAGAGGCATCCAGAAGCTTTAAACTGCGCATACCATCACCGAATGGAGTTAGCAGTCGTGGATCTTTGTTGAACTTCGTCCTGAAGTGTCGTTGCACTGTTATGACTGACTGATGTGAGTGCATTTCAAGCACGACATACGCTTTCTCGGCTCCTGTCGCCATTTTGTCTCACTGCGCTCTCGAGCGCTCTGGAGGCAGAAACCTGAAGTGCGGCTTCAGCCGAACAAAACTTTATGAGTTTTTCTACGTATCTGTAGTGTGTCGTGACCATATGTCAATGAATGGACCTACAGTGAATTTATGAAATCGCTTCAATCATTTGTAATACCTCTGTAGTTAGTCATTACGTCCACAGTTAGAGGGTATAACTGACAGCACTGTATTCTTGAGTCTTTATCTAATTTTTTCTACCTAAATGAATAATCAACTAAACTGTAACTGGCATGTGGGGATCTACTGTAAAATATTCTATATTTATCTATAAATTTAATAGTTTAACGTGGAAGTTGTTGCACAAATCCATGCTGTTGGTGTGTGCTCATATAAAATAATGTATTCTAAGACGTTTGCTACTACTACAAAGGGTGTACAAGAACTGCACTAAGGATCTAAGTCTAGATTACGCATATTAGTTTATCAAAACATATCTCACAGTTCTACTTGAAACGATATCAAAGTGCTGCTTTTAGTTGCTGGAGCCACGTCAGACTCCATGGTCCTGGGGTATCCACATCTCAGCACACACAAAGTAATGTAATTGCATTGCAAGTCCAATCACATTTGGAAGGTATGGCCAGAAGATCAAGTGACTGGAAATATTGTCATCATGATATTTACCTGAAGGTTTTTGCTACTAGTATCAATTATCATCACCGTAAGTAAAAAAAGCATTTGCTGTTGGTGATCATTCTGATCTGAATTAAAGTACTATAGACTGTGGACTTGTTTGGATGTCTATACATTCCAGTTAATCAAGACTGATAACTAGTTGTGGAACCTATTCTATATGTCTACAGTTTTAATTGTTTAATCTGGAAATCGAGTACATGAAGTACCAAACAGCGATGCTGACAGTTCTACTGTGGATTATCTCTTGGTGGATGAATGTCTATTTGTCGTAAGCAGATCAGTATGGGATACAATATCTTTTTGCTAGAGTTAAGACCATGGAAAATTCTAAAGACAGTAAATCCGCCGAATGCAAAGAACAGCTGTATATCTCTAGAGCCTGATTGTCTTGCTGGCAGAGATCAACAACAAATTATACCCTCCTGATATGTAAAGGACGTAATACGTCGAACAGACTTAGAACATTACCCGTTAGGGTTTTCGAATATGTAATACCAATGTCGTTCTGCAATTATCTACTGGGAAATAACACAAGCTTATATGCTGCTAATCTCATGATCATCACATCTTTTCTGGTCACGACTCCTGAAATTAGAATACATAAACTTTATATTTTAGCTGGTTGTGTAAATGTTGTGGAAGACTGTAATTTTATTGGAATATTCGGTAATGGCAGGATGCAGTACAGCACATTGATACTATCAGAAATCAGAACCTATAATAGGTTATAAAACTATTCACTGTGCGTCTATAGTTGTAATTATTTAACATGGAAATCGACTACATAAAACAGCGTTGCTGACAGTTGTTTTGTATGTGATCTATTGGCACAATTAAAAGTTACTCTACCGGATGACTGAAATAAGTTCGTCTGCCACGTTACTGGAGTCGGCTACCTCCTACAGAACCAAGAATGTGAAACACGCTTTATTAGGCACTCGCAGCTATAGCTGGTAGAAACATCACACTGGTTCAAATGGTTCAAATGGCTCTGAGCACTATGGGACTTAACTTCTGAGGTCATCAGTCCCCTAGAACTTAGAAATACTTAAACCTGACTAACCTAAGGACATCACACACATCCATGCCCGAGGCAGGATTCGAACCTGCGACCGTAGCGGTCGCGCGGTTCCAGACTGTAGCGCCTAGAACCACTCGGCCACTCCGGCCGGCAAACATCACATTCCCCAATGTGTTGCTCCACCGCTATAACAGATAGTTGCATATGTTACAATATGTTACGGTTTCATCACGCAGGGCTAATGTCAGTATGGTGTTGTAAATAAATACCTGCAATTAGCCTTCGAATGTATAATTTTTTTCTGGATGTGCAGACGTTATTGATGACTGGCAGCCATCCGAAATTAGCTCGAAATTAATTCACTGAATGAAAATATCTTTGCATCACCTGTGATAAGTATGTATTGACTATTAGTAACATATGAAAATTTGTGCCGGACTAAAGCCGGATTTCTCTTTTATCGCTAGAGGTCGCCTTAATCCCTTCGACTAGTACGTGTATATCGTACACAACTTATACCAAGATATTTACATTCAGCTAATTTATTTCGAATTAATTTCAGACGACTATCAGTAGTCATTAATGATTGCTCATCTGGAAACGCAAATAATACTACATGCTGAGGTGGGTACAAGATGGGCCTCGATTCCTAATACTCTCGTTCTTACTGGCGCTGGAAGACAAGAGTAAAGCTGTGAGCATTAAGTGATGATTGTAGGGACTATGGTATAGGGATGTACTCAATGTGACATATGGAAGTTCGGGTCAGTTCGGCAGACATGCACCGCTAGCCTAGGTGGTTAAGGCCCTTCTCGCGATAAACGGGAAATCAGAGTTTTGGTCCGGCACGAATATTTATGTTACTAGTAGGTAGTACATCTATAGCTGTGACAGCTGATGCCAAGATATTCGCATTCAGAAAATTTATTTACAGTGAATCTATATTTACTTTCCAAACACATGTTTACAATTTTTGTGATGTATTACTTCAATATACGATATCTGATCATCATTTTAAGACACTAACCAGGTGATTCATTGCTACGAAGTGTGATCAGCAACCTTATTAACTACACTACGGGACTTTCTCTTCCACAACAGGTTATATTAGTAGTGCCGACTATAATTATCGCGAGAACTATATTGTAGCTCTTCCATAGAAGCCTATTTTACTGCCAGTCCAGTGTTAATATATATATTTATATTTTAGGACGAATATTGGACATACGCTTGCGCACAGATTCATCGTGGTTTTTAATACTTGTCCCAACTTTAGGTTGCTTATTGTTTATAAGAGGACCACGCGATCATGACGCATCTCCCTAATTTTTCTTAGAAAACACACACACACACACACACACACACACACACACACACACACACACACACATATATATATATATATATATATATATATATATATATATATATATATATATACCGTACGGTAGCATGCATCACTCACGAAAATGAAGCCACAGAGAAAAATATCTATCTGTACTACACAGAATGTACGTGGACTGTGGCCGTCAGTTCTCAATTATGTTTTCGCAGAAAGGAGGTTGTCCAATTTTTCGTTCACACAATACTAGCCATACACGTTGGTCATAACTTTTTTTAAATCTCGATCATCGTTTCTCTTCTTCTTCGTGGGAAACAATGTGTGAACTTGTCTTGTGAAACATCTATCATTGTTTACTATTGCATAAGTAACCAAAATTTTTATTTAATGACGCCATCACGAAGGCCAACATGATGTAAGTTCCAGTATATTTGTCTCAACACGTTTTTTCTTAGTAAAATCAACTTAATAAATTCCTACAGCAAGGAATAACTCTGCTACCGTCAGCAGTATGTCATTAAGGATTTGTTCTCGGTATTTAGAGAGATGTATAATACGAAAAAGTTTCAGAACGCTTTACGGGTTCCTGTGCCCGCTGGCACGTCTTCGGCAGGTGGCGCGCACTGTCCGCTTTATCCAAGCACTTGCTTCCTGCAGTACAGACGCCACCATTAGTGAGTGGGCACTCCTGAGCTGCTGTTTCTTTACTGGTCGCGCAGCAACCTCTCCGGGATGGACAGGCAATTGAGATTCGTGGGCTGGAAGGAATGAATTCGGCCGTTACCTCGAACGGCACACACGGTGGGTATTCTCTAACGCATGGAGTAACTTCTCGTGGTTACTTGGAGCCAGTGACCTGGCAGTACTCTCCTGGACTAGCGGCTGCATGTGTTTATTCAAAGTACAGACACGTTCTCCTTTTCAGAAAGATGGCAGCGTTCCACAAGAAATGATGGTGGTTCTACTGGTATCAGGTACGTGCAGACCGTTTTTCCAGCAGTCAATGAGCGTGTATTGTTCGCAATTTTTTTCGTGTTTGTGGAAGATTAATTGTGTGTGTCTTTGGACAACTGGCTTATCAAAAGACGGTGAGCAAAATCTGCAGCTCTCTAGAGTCAAATTTTATCGCAGAGTGAGAGAGGTACCGCGTCCTCTGTGTGTCGGTGACTTCACATGCAGAAAAAGTTTATTTTTGCTGCACTGTGGCCATTGCTCAGTCTCATTTTGGGTGGTGGGGACATATTACTTAGTGTTTATTTCTGAGTCTTTTACAGACGTAGTTCACTCATATTGCGAGAGTTTATTTCGTGTTTCTTGTTTTTTTATTCTACCTGGGAGCATTGGCAGATCTCGCCCATCGTCAGAGCGCTTGACGAGTTGTAATTTTTCGCAACATTTTTCACGATATGCATAGTACGGTTCACGTTATGGCGGAATATAGCAGTTTTGACTTTGCATTTATTTCATTGTATTTTACCTGTGTGAAAAATTTCAGGGTAGGATTCGATATGTCGAAGATTGGACCGTTCCTTTGTAAGTGACGCTATGGTGTACTTTCTAGCCGACCACAAAAATTCCCAAGTCTGAGAACAACGGTAGCCGTCTGAAAAGCTGTCTGACAACGCATATTCCCCAAACAAGTGAACAACGCCAGAGAATGAGCGAAAACATACGATCTGATTTCTCCCCTGAATAGCCAGAAAAGCGAAATGTCGTCTGTACTGGTCTCCATAGTCGCACACGTCAATACGATCATTAGCGTTTACTCAGCCTTAAGCATGAAACCAGCAGAACCTATCCCTGAGTATGAATGCACTGTTTGCTATTTCCAGACATGAACCTATAGAGTAAGTATTATACTTCGACGCAAAGCGCCCAGTTGAGCCTCTTGTTTCTTTTTAAAAAAAAGTGTGCTTCGCTTTCTTCAAGCAATCATTTAATGTGGCTCTCTCTTAGGCAACGAATTCCTGGACGCAAAGCATTTCCCATTACTAAGATACACTTCTGTCACATTTACTTTACTTTAGTTTGAGTTTTGGTTTCACCTGTTCTCGGTCCGCCCATTGAAACGTCTTGAGCAAAATGTCTCTCTCTACTGTAGTTATTCCTTAATTGCTTCCCTAGGGAAGTTTAATAGCCACATCTTCCATCGTATTTTTTAACCAGCGTGTCTCGGATTAGTTCCAGAGTGTTCTCTCCGTGGACCATTGCTTTGAGATCATTACCCTGTTAACACAGCATTCAAAATCACGAGGACTACGAAAAAACATGCTTCGATTATATAAAAAATATGACCCCATTGAAAACAACACGTAATGATGTGGAACGTCCGCATTAACAACAGTGTGACGAATACGTAGTCGCGGGTTGTGACTCATTGGAAGTATGCTGTCGTCACTTGTTTGGAGACGAAAACACAGATTTAAGTAATGAGTCATGGAAACAGTAGTAAAGCAACAGCACCGAAAATACTTATGAAACACCAGGTATAGCACTACACAAAAAGTAACAACAGCGAATGAAAGAGTGATAAGTATGAGACGATGTGGGAAACAAGCTTTAGCAAATCATAACCACGTAAAATATCGCCAAACCCAAGTGGTTAATACAGCTGTATCGTACTGTATCCTATACTGTGTGATTAGAATTAGCCAGATTAATAAGTAGAGTGTGAATTTTTGCGTAAGTGTATATACGTGATGTACTACTTTTGAGTGGTTAATCTTTCTTAAATATGTATAAACTGATAATCCAACAAACCTGCCTCATTTTCAGGATAAAAAAGAGGCGTAGTTTATGAACAATACGGTTGACGTGATCGTATATTTACGTCTAAAGTACGTGAAGTCTCGCACTTTTATAGGACTTAATGTGGTCCTTTTGAGAACAACCCTTCCGTACTATGGAACTCAAGAAGAGAGTGGCGGAGCAGAGAGAGAACTCTTATAGCCTGAGTTGGATGCTACATTGTCACTGTCATGGATACGTGATATTTATTTAGTAGATGAGTGAATACCGCGGTGCAGGGTAATGCTAGCAGCTACAGTCGTACATTCTCTTTAGTATGTTTACAGTTTTTAGGGATACTGAAAGCACTGCAGAAAACAGTATGTACAGTAAGAACATGTGCAGCGCTCCTGTGCCGGCAAACAGTCTGGAAGAAGCTGGTCAATTCGGTACTGACAGGAAAACAGGAAAATTACCACCACCGAGCCGACATTTAAAAAAGAACAACTTTGAGTCATTTTATTTAGAGATGAGTGCAAAAATACAGTAGAAATACAGGGTGGGACAAAGAGGACTTTACAACTTTGGAACGATGTAGTAATTTATTGAGGTAACTTACAGAATTGGTAGACGTGTCACTTTGTAGTTAACCATCTCAAGTTTGATTCGCTACCAGCACGACGGTGCACCACCTCATTTCCTCAAGGAAGTTCGAGATTTCCTCGATAATCGCTTCCTAGGTCGGTGGATTGGTCGTTAAGGGGCGGTCACCTGACCACATCTATCGCCAATTGACACCATGGAGATTTTTTTCTGGGATTTCATTAATAACCATGTTTATGTTCCTCCCCTATCAGACAAATTAGTCGACCTGAAAAATCGAATCTACGGTGACGTTGCACAAGTTACGCCCGATTTGCCGTAACGAGTGTGGTAAGAAATTGATTACCGGTGGGGTGCTTGCCGCATCACAAATGTCAGTCACATCGAACCAAAATGACACTGCACACTTTTATGTGAAAGACACATCTACCGAGTCTTTAAGTTATCTCAGAAAATTTCTATGTCATTCCGAAGGTGGAATGTTCTTTTCGATTATTACTGTATATAAACATCCTGACTGAATGTGCATCTGGGATGCCACCGAAGAACTCCCATTTCGCTTTCTTCTGACAAGACTAGCGGTTCTTTAGAAAACATATTGACGGGAAAAAATCGCAGCACCAAAACGGAGTTGTGCGCCATAAACGATAGTTGATAGGCGTGATTCTACATCAGAAAGATTATGTCTATTCAAATTTCGCAGCCAGTCGCATTTGAGTGGCGCCAGCAGCGCCACTATGATGTGTTTTCTGATGAAAGCTGGTTCTACCTCTGTGTCAGTGATGGCCTTGCGTTGGTTAGAAGGAAACCAGTTGAGAGCTTGCAAACAACGTGTCTGCATGCTAGACGCACTGGACCTACCCCCGGAATTATGGCCTGGGGTGTGATTTTATATGACAGCAGGAGCACTCTCGAGTTTATCCCACCATGAATGCAAATTTGTTTAACATTCTGGTGATTTGACTTGTTGTGCTGTCATTATGAACAGCATTCCAGGGGGTGTTTCCTAACAGGATAACGCTCGACCACATACTGCTGTTGTAACCCAACATGCCCTACCGAGTGTCGACATGTTGCCTTGACCTGCTCGATCACCAAATCTATCTCCAATCGAGCACATATAAGAGATAATCGGATGACAACTCCACGTCATCAAAATTCAGCATAAACCGTCGCTGTATCAACCGACCAATTGCAACGGGCACGAAACTCTTTCCCACAAACTGACACCAGCACCTGTACAACACAATTCATGCACGTTTACATTCAACATTCTGGCGATTACACCGGTTATTGAAGTACCAGCATTTCAATTTTGCAATGGCTTATCTCGCGCTTACATTAACCTGCGATTCAGCAGCGTTAATCACTTACATATGTTACCTAGACAAATGTATTCCCAAAATTTCGTTATTCTATATGAATTATTTTTTGGTATTGCAGTACGTAACTTATGTGGAGGAACTGCGATCCCTGCATCCTGGTGTGAACTCTTTAAAGAATGTATCAGCTGAAACTACTTTGAGACCACAACAGTTTAAGATGTTACCGGAAACACCGCTGATCATGTGAACCTGACATAATGAAATGGTGCAGGTGGTCTCAGTCTGCTTTATACTATTGTGATTATTTGGAACGTGTTAACAAGACACGTTTCTCGTGTTGCGATGGAATATTTAAGCATCCAACTTAGATTGTTCAAGCCTAATGTCTTCCAAAATCCACCATATAAAATCAGAATTTACATTAGAGCTACAACTCAAATCTGTCCACAGCTGAGGAAAATTAAGAAAAAGCCTTTCATGATCGTCGACGTGAAAACCGACCAAACCTGTGCCTAATCAAAAGTGCGAAATTATCTTGAAACTAACCAACCTCGCACACAGTGGTTTCCGTTAACTTTGACGCATTTTGATGGCAGTATAGATAAGTATTATTTTATAATTTTAGACGCGTTTTTGTTGATCTCAACCACAGTCATCATGCAGTGTCCAAGTTACTATTAAAGCAAACAGGAAACAAGTAACAAGAAATCTGAGCCAGGAAGCACACATCAAACCACAGTTCACTACTGTCGGCAGCAATTAAACAGCTGGAGGGAAAAGAACTTCCTGCTGCTCCTAAAAGATTTCCTTCCAACAAGCATCGATCTGGTGAAGTCAGGCTCAATTTGTGTTAGAATAAATAAGATGATGCCAAGGAATGAAGGGTTACGTTTCATTAGTGACGTCAGTTCGGTATCAGCCCGGAACCATTTGGTGGACAATTCTCGTACTAGCCTCTCTACACTGAAGTAGTGCCCTTTAGCGTAGTGCGAAATTTTCAAACTTAAAAAAAAAACGTTTTCACAGATTAAAGGAATGCACTTTGTCTAGAAAATACAGAAAAACGTTCAGTCACTAAACAACTTACTTGTGATGTGAGAAATTGCAAGCAAAGCATCTGAGTCTGTAAGAAGTTTTTATTTGCTATTGGGTCAAACGTCTTAAGTGCATGGTTGAAGTTACCTACTGCATATATTCCATATTGTAGCGCGTATTTCTGAAAATTTAGTGTACTTTCCTTCAATTTTAATGCAAGATAACAGGCATATCAATCCACCAACTACTAGTAAGTCTATCTCCTAAGATGGATTTCGAATTCATCGGCTGTGTCGACAGATATCAATGAGATGGGAACACTGGAACCAGTTAAACCTGTCACTGAATGAAAAAATTTGAGGCTTGCACAAGAAACATAGGCTGCTGTCTGAAGATGCGATTACGCCTGAAAGTAGTTACGGAAAAAAATATCTCGCTCATTCAATGAAAAACGACTGGTTGCAGTGGTTTGTTTTTCCCGTCACTAAAGACTGTCATGATGAGTAATGAGCAGATGCAGGAGTTTTCAAATTTTTCAAACTTCACAGTTATAGAACTTCATTGTCGTTCCTCATGCATATATCAGTGAGCTTGATAAGTTGGTTTTTTGTGTGTATAATTTTCATTCCTTAGGTAGAGCGGTATGTTCAAGTAAAGACATTCTGCAGTCAGGGGCTCTTCGACCAAATATGAGACGAGCTAGTGAAGTTTGGAAAGGAAAAATATGGAAATTTCCCGTAAACCTTTGTCACAATCGGGGAATGTGAACTATTTTTAATTTAATTCTCGGCAATATGTCCCACACTCAAAAGTTTTAAATCTTAGTGTATGTGAACGTGTGTGTTGTTCTGCGTATGTAAATTAGATAATTTCTTCTACTTTCAAAGAATCCATGCTGATACTTTATTCATCTATCCAAACATAGACATTTCATTTCATGTATTATCACTTACACGAGATAAATCCTGACAATGCAAATTTACCTGTCTCACTGAAGAGATACTGTTGGCAACGAAACAGCTTTTGCCATCTACTTCAATTGCGAATGCCGGAATTGGATTTACTAGAGGAACGTAGTTCCATACACTATTCTAAACAACAAAGCAAAATGTGTGTGTGTACGTAATACCATACAAATTATGTGAAACAGGATTGCTTCAGATGGTCTACTCTGCTTTACATTACACTGTTTTCTACAAAATGTGTAAAAATCGCAAAAAAAGCTAATGAGAAGTTATGTGTCGCATGTGATGAAACTTGTGCAAACTATAGAAAAACTACGCAGCATAACTATACATGGAAGCACTGCTCAACAAAGAATTTTTGTTCGAACTTAGACCCCATCTGCAATAAAGGAAATATATGTGTTAGTTTGGTATAGTAAATGTATCATGAATATGGAGTGCTATTATCCCGAGTAGCAACACATAGTCGTTTATGAGTGATGCAGTTAATCATGGCATGTACGAGCGCTACAGAAGGTGAATTACTCTCAGCGTGTAAGGCTCTGGGGAGGAGTATTACAAGTAAAATCCGCGGACAGCTTTCCATGTACAGGAGTTGGACAAAATTATCGAGACGCAGCGAGAAATGCATGCTTGAATATAAATGCAGATGCTAGCCAAACCTGCAGGTTGCGCTCTTGTATTTGACAACGAACGACACCGGTGCATTGTCCTCAATGCGTTGAGTGTCAGTTGCGGTCAAGAAAGCAATCTGTGTAGTTGTGAGTGCATTATATCGGAGATAAGTGAATTCGAACGAGGGCAATGGTGGGTGCTTCCATAATCAAGGCAGACGAAGTGTTAGGCGTTTCAAGAGGCACCGCACTGAAGTTTTGTACCGCTTACAGGGAAAGCGCCGGCCGCGTTGGTCTTGCGGTTCTAGGCGCTGCAGTCCGGAACCGCGGGACTGCTACGGTCGCAGGTTGGAATCCTGCCTCGGGCATGGATGTGTGTGATGTCCTTAGGTTAGTTAGGTTTAAGTAGTTCTAAGTTCTAGGGGACGAATGACCTCAGATGTTAAGTCCCATAGTGCTCAGAGCCATTTAGAAAAGCGAGAGCGTTGGACATTAAGGAAAATCCTAGGTAATAGATGGGTTGATGGACAATGCCGAATGAGAGCTAATGAGGACTTGTACAGCAAGACAGAACCTATCACAGCGTCCATTAAGAAGAGACGATTGTTTTTTTTACCGTCATCTCATAAGGATGGACGGTGACCGACTAACTAAAAGAATATGGAGTTTCATCCAATCTAAGTAAACAAGGTCAAGATGGTTCGAAGAATGTGAAAAAGATCTTAGGCAGATTGGTATCTCAGAAAAATAAATTTCTGACACGAACAAATTTAGAAGATTGGTGAACAACTACCAAGCTTTTAAAATGGCATCAACGTCCAAAAGACGGAGAGGACTATTATCGGAAGAGCATAAACAGGCAATTCTTGGTGGTCTCAGAAGATACTGACAGGAAGTCAAAGTTTGGACAAGAAGAAGACCTAGACACTAAAACGAAATTGATTGTTACCACGCAGTCCATAGAGGCTCAACTCGATGATGATAATAATAATAATTTTATACAGTCTACAAATACGAGCTCGGTGAAATTATTTTCTCTACTCACGAAGAGAACTGAACAGGAAATGCTTCGGGGTACAGTCTGTCTGTAAACTTAAATTCGAGCAGCGCTCGCTACAGAAGTTGCCTCTCCCGGAAGAATACTACAGTTGTACAGGGTGACAATGAATTTACCCTCTAGCAGTTTAGAACAGTCTGCAGAGATTTGCCAAGAATCTGACCATATATATGTTAACTCACTTTCAGGACAATAAGTATCCCCTGTGCATGTCTGCGCACTGCATAGCCAGTGATTCATTAGACGGTCTGCAGAAGGGTTGGCACAATTTTGTGAAATATCCCGTACTTATTTCTTGTGATGTAGTGGTGTAGAAAAAATGGGGAATCACATGCTCGTTCAGTTTTCTGACTTACGTAGGAGGAAATTGTACGAACAAAACTGGCGACCTGCTTACCCTCCCCTCCATCCTGTTACAACCCAGAAACCTAATTTTCCTTCACTATGGTTCTACTGCATTTATTGTTAGATGTGGTACACACGTTTAATATTTCTTAATGACCAATTCTGGTTAACAGTAAACATTAATTTTATACAATTAGACACTATTTTTGATAACTGCGATTTCTCCATCCCCTGCAACGCGGAAACTGTTAGTCCTAGAGAAAAAAATAAATGGACAATTTTTTTAGGAAATCTAACGCAGTTTAATTTTGCGACGAGAAAGATTTAAACTAGAAGCCGAGTTATTTGAGTTATTTAAGAGAAAAGAAAAAAATAATCTTTTTTACGCGCCCCAACGCCAGTTTATTTGAGTTATTTAAGAGAAAAGAAAAAAATAATCTTTTTTACGCACCCCAACGCCAGTCCCAACCCCTCGCCACCCCACCCAACACGCTTACATCCTGCCGGTCAGAATTTTTAGTGTTATTCGCGGCACTACCTCCTACCACTGTACAAAAATCTGCGACTACACGAATTTTTCCCGCATTCGTTCTTTTGGTCTTTGTTGACTGGGCTATAACAACAGATATGTCGTCGGTGTGCATCAAAGGCCTTTAGCATTGAATCATAAAGTAGAAAATTTTTCGTCCATTTTTACAGTTTGCGTTCCATCTGTCCAGAAAACGGGGGACACTTCTATGAGCAAGAAAGAACATGTAAGGTTTTTACATCCCATTTTTATAAATAATATTTCTATATTGTGACACCGCATGGATCTGAAATAGAGGTCTGGCGAAACGTTTAACACCTTAAAGTAAGTTAGCCGTAGCTTTTAGTCGACATGAGACCACAGCAACTATTTTAAAACGCTTCCGTGCGGGCCAAGCTTGAGTGCGGGTGTCGGGTACCAGGATAGGAAAAGACAACATTTAAGTATCATAGACTCTATTCACGACGAGAGATTTCGTCTGACCACGAGCGTCAATAAGATCAGTCCCACACACAGGCGCGATCCTGAGGCTGGTGCCTCGCTGTGAACCATACTGTCGTAGCTGCTCTAGTGCTTCAGGCGAACAAATTCTTCTCTCGTTATTCTACTTCTGTTATTCTACTTTGAACAGTACGTGCCTATGAAAAATGATATCAAAAAATCCTTCATAGGCAACATATTTATTTGGACTGCAGATGGATGGAAAATCAACCACTTTGCTATCTGTACACGTACCTTTATAGATCGCAGGCCTCCTTCCGGAGACGTCGCAGAGGATACTTCTGGTTGCGTTACCTTTATGGAACTTGGGGAACACAACTGGCACGTCTCCGTGTGTCATCTGGCTGTGGGGTGAGTGAGTTGGTCAGTTGTTGCTGAGAATTGAAGTTTTGCTTTAAACGTGAGAAAACAGCTGCAGAAACGTACCAAACGTTGAAACAAGATTCGGAGACGAAGCTTTCGGCAAGACACAGACCTGCGTCAGGTATAAGCTTCTCAAACACGAACGAACATCGACTGGTGTTGACATCACACCGAAAAACGTTGAAGAAGTGAGGGATGTGTTTCTGCAGGTAATTAGTGCCCATTCAACACCTCTGCAGCATCTTGGGAATAAGTTAAAGAACACGAAAGCTATCGAATTGAACATGGGGACTGCGGCGAAATTTGTGCCACGTCTGCTCCATAACGACGAGAAGCAATCTTGCGCGGAAGTCTGCAGAGATAGCTAGTTAATTAGTTAACTGTTTATTAATTAGTTAATTATTTATCCAGTCACTGATCATTTACAAAATGATGTCGGATACATTATGTTAAATGAAAAAGGATACTTTTTCTGAAAGAATTAACCAATTCATGCATGTAGTAATATTATCTTAGCAGTACTCAAACAACTACTTCAAGGCAGATTAAATGCACTTTCAGAGATTGGCACTGATGACGGAAGTTGGGTTGATGCCCATGAATCTGAAGTTAAGCAACAATTGCCGTAACGGAAAAGCTCGTCAACTCGGCCAAAGTAAGCTCGACTAGTAAAGACTAACATTAAGTCCTTGTTGATCTACATCTAAATAGATACTCTTTATATACCTCCGCATGAGCCCTAATTTTTCGTATCTTATCTTTGTGGCCCTAACGCGCAAAGTACGTTGGCGGCAGTAGGATCGTTCGTCAGTCAGCTTCAAATGCCGGTTCTCTAAATTTTCTCCTCAGTGGTTCTCGAAAAGAATGTCGCCTTTCCTCCAGGGATTCCCATTTGAGTTCCTGGAGCATCTTCGTAATACTTACACACTGTTCGAACCCACCTGGTAACAAATGTAGCAGCCCGCCTCTGAATTGCTTCGATGCCCTGGTACGGACCTCAAACACTCGAACAGTACTTAAGAATAGGTAGCGCCAGCGTCCTATAAGCAGTCTCCTTTACAGGTGAACCATTCTTTCCTAAAATTCTTCCAATAAACCAAGTCGACCATTCGCCTCCCCCACCACAGTTCTCATAATCTGGTTCCATTTCATACCGCTCAGCAACATTACGACCAGACATTTAAACGACTTGATTGTGTCAAGCAGGACACTAGTAATGCTGTATCCGAATAATTCACGTTTGATCTTCCTACTCATCCGCAATAACTTACATTTTCACACATTTAGGTCTAGCTGCCATTCAACTGAAAATTTTGTCTAAGTCGTCTTTTATCTTCCTACAGTCACTCAACCTCGACACCTTAACGTATACCACGGCATCATGAGCAAACAACCGCAGATTGCTGCCCATCCTGTCCGCCAAATCCTTTATGTACGGGTATATAGAGACCAACA
The DNA here is from genome assembly GCF_021461385.2 of Schistocerca piceifrons. NCBI lineage: Eukaryota > Metazoa > Arthropoda > Insecta > Orthoptera > Acrididae > Schistocerca > Schistocerca piceifrons. Next base: position 754,558,771 of record NC_060138.1, read on the forward strand.
GCGGTTCTCTCACACTTCCCGTGGCACTCCTGGTCTCTGATGACCATCGCCGTCGATTATATACACTTGTGTGCAAAACGTAAGGACGAAAGTAACTTTCGCATCATGTGTCACTTCTAAGTAACACAGCTCACTCAAAGTTGGAACATACACGGAAAGAACTGCTACAAAATAGTACAGAAGGTAACTGAAAAAAATACACGACAAACGGAAGTGATATCTTTATTCAAAGCCAGTACTTACACTGAAGCCGCCGCGATTTGTGATGGTCCACTGGACATTACGAAATGCGGGACATGGTTCTTAATAAAGTGTGCGATCACGACGGTCGGCAGTGCATGCCCTGCAACGTGCTCCCATGGTGACCACCTGGTCGGTAAGGAATACTTGGGGCAGGGCGTTACATTCCGCCCCCAGCACGGCTGATAAATGATAGATGGTTGCTGATGGATGCGGACGTGCTGCAATACGTCTCCTCACCGCATCCGACACTCGCTCGATGGGATTTAAGTTGGGAGAATGGGTAGGCAGCTCATTCGTCAAATGTCCTCTCGTTCCAAGGGCTCCTCATCTGCGCTGTTCGATGCAGTCACGCACTTTCATCCATAAAAATGAAGTTAGGACCAAAAACATCCCTGAAAAGACGCAAATGTCGAAGGTGTTCAGTACCACAATAACGTTGATTGGCGAACACACCACATTCTTAGATTTGTAGGTCAGTACGCCCATCCAACATTATGCACCCTACACCGTAACATATGACCCACCAAAACGATCATGTTTGATAATGTTCCTGGGTGCCTTAAGTGTTCCCATCTCTCGCCATATGAGAGTACGTCCAACGTTGACGAGCATGATCATTTTGGGGTCCAGCTGTTATAATGAGGGGAGGCATAATGTTGCATGGCCGTACTGACCTCCAGATCTTTCAACAAGGTACACTCACCGGCCAGCTATATTGTAACACGGTACTACTCCTCCAGGTGCGTCCTTTAAAAGATATAATTTGTGTGTATGAGAATGCACGACTGCATCGAACAGCGCGGGTGGAGGAACTAATGGGAAGAGTGGATATTCGGCGAATGGACTGGCCTGCCAATTTCTCCGATTTAAATCCAATCGAAAACGTGAGGGATGTGATGGTGAGACGTACCGCAGGAAGTCCAAATGCACTAACGACCACCTAGCAGTTGTCACCCGCGCTGGTGAAGGGATGGAACGCCCATATTTACCAATTTTATGGCGAGCATGAGGGCAAGTTGCAGAATATACATACTGACCGTGGTGACCGCACACCCTATTAACAACCGTGTCCCGTGTTTTTTATGTCCAAGGGACTGTTGCGACCCGGAGGCTGGGCACAGATTGTGTGTGAAGGGCCCAGTTCAAGCTCGGAGGCATCAGTGTCAGAATAGTATCTGCAATAACGTTTATTTTTCATGTTGAGTATACAGAGTGTCTTTACAGAGCCGGCCGGTGTGGCCGTGCGGTTCTAGGCGCTTCAGTCTAGAACCGCGTGACCGCTACGGTCGCAGGTTCGAATCCTGCCTGGGGCATGGATGTGTGTCATGTCCTTAGGTTAGTTAGGTTTAAGTAGTTCTCAGTTCTAGGGGACTGATGACCACAGATGTTAAGTCCCATAGTGCTCAGAGCCATTTGAACCATTTGTCTTTACAGAGGTGGTCGGCGGCCGGGCATAAGTGTGTGCCGCAGCCTCATCCAAGAGACGCAACAGAACCATCATAAATCGCGATGACTTAAGTGTAATTATTGTCTCTGAATGAAAGTGTCACTTATATTGGTCTCAACGCGTATATCCTTGAGTTATCTTACGTACTGTACTGTAGCAGCACTTTCTATTTACTCATATGATTCAAGTTTCATCGAGATATGTTACTTGCCAGTGACACATCACGCAAAAGCTACTTTCATCCTTAAGTTTTGCACACCAGTGTATAATACGTGCATACTAAGGGACATTACAGTTAATGATTCACTTCTCACGGTCGTCGGCGATCAGAAGGCACTCAAGATCCCTTTCTGCGCACACTATGTTTTGACTCTGCAGCCTGTAAGTGTGCTGAATCGGGAGGTGAAAGGTGTTTGCAGCACACAAGCTGAGTATGTACCCCGCTATCCAACAGTTACGCCATTTGAAGGGCGTCGTGTTGTGGGCCTGTGGGAAGCTGGATGAACGTAACGACGGTTGGCTGCGCATGTCGACCATAAAATAGCGTCCCGCCGACAACGAGGTCATTAGACACGGAGCACAAGTTCGGATTAGGGAAGAATGGGGAAGGAAATCGGCCGTGCCCTTTCAAAGGAATCATCCCGGCATTTACCTGAAGCGATTTAGGGAAATCACGGGAAACCTAAATCAGGATGGCCGGACGCGAGTTTGAACCGTCGTCTTCACGAATAAGAGTCCAGTGTGCTGACCACTGCGCCACCTCGCTCGGTATTTCTCACTAGTACCATTGAGGACTGTCTTCTTGCAACAGGACTACGATCGCATGCGCCTCTGGCCAGACTACTACTGACAGCACGACACCGCCAAGCAAGGCTGCTCTCGTGTCGTGAAATAGTGCACTAGAGAAAGGAATGGCACTCTGATGTCTTCCGTGACAAGAATAGTTTGTCTGCATGTGAGGGATGGACGTACACGTATACAGAATAGAACTGGTGAGTGGCGTATTCTGAAATGAATTCACCCATAGCGCAAAGGTTCGATAGCGGACTTCATGGTGTGGGTTACGACTCGTGGTCTCACAGGTGTCACTGCCATTTTTTTGACGGGAAGACGATGTGCTTCTTTAACAGAGTATTTAAGGTCCACACACGGTTGCTGCGAGGCAACGTGCTGTTCACCATGTACTGCCCTGGTCAGCAAATCACCATATCTCCCTTCAATTGCACACATATTGGACATGATACAGCAGGGACTTATTCTCCAGAGCTTGCAAGAACCATTGGTGAATTTCTACAAAAGGTGCAAGACGCTTTGGCCAATCTATTGCAAGATGGCACTTGGCACGTTTATGAACGTTGGCATGCAAGAATACACGCCTGCGTTGCAACCACGGGGGGTGGGGAGGTACAGTGTTCAAATGGCTCTGAGCACTATGGGACTCAACTGCTGAGGTCATTAGTCCCCTAGAACTTAGAACTAGTTAAACCTAACTAACCTAAGGACATCACAAACATCCATGCCCGAGGCAGGATTCGAACCTGCGACCGTAGCGGTCTTGCGGTTCCAGACTGCAGCGCCTTTAACCGCACGGCCACTTCGGCCGGCAGGTACAGTGTGTACTGATGTGACAGTCCCCCCCCCCCCCCTTCTTATTATGACATCTGTCTTTCATTCGATCTGAACTTATCATACTTGTACAATGATGAATTACCTGTGACACCACTTGTCAATTAAATGACATTTTCCTTGAAAGTATTGCATTTTTCCCAGTAGTTTATATTGAGGGGACTGTTCATAAAGAGTTCTATCGTGATGTTCTAATATGTTTGAGGAAGTAAACGAGAAGAAAACTTCCACAGAAGAGGGGAGAAGGGAGGGGAAGGTAAGACTGACTGGGTACGCACTATGACAATGAAAAACTGCATACGGCCTTCATGATTCACGAAATATTCACCAAAAACAAGATAGCAGTTGTTTTCTCAATCCTCGCACTCAACAGACTTAGTTCTATGTGATTCATAAGGGGATTTCTCTTAAGATGAGGTGGAAAATAAGGTCAAGTTAAGATGTAATAATTTTAATTAACATATTTTTGGAATTGTTGAATGCCACCGCCTATAATTTGGGAAACAGCCAACGACTGAAAGTAATGCTGCAAGCAGTGTGTGGCGGCGCTGGACGGAACGGCCACTGTATTTTTTAGTGCGCGAGGCAGAGCAGGGCAGTGGGCTGGGAGCCCCACAGAGGCCTGAGTTAAGCAGGTCGGCTGCCAGGGCGGTCGATGTGGCGTGGCGTGCGAGGGTGGTGGCGGCCTAGTGACCCACAGCCAGGCCCGCCCCAGCCTACCCCAGCCGGCGGGGCCTTGTGCGCCGGGCAGCCAAGCCCGCCCGCTGGGAGCACCGCTTTAAGGCCTACCACTGTCGGAAACTGGGTAACCCATGCGCATTACCAATGACGGGCGTAGACGCTGAAGTGAGCGACAGTAAGCAACTAGGACAACTTATTATTATTGTTACTCTTTATGGGAGGTGTGTGTGTGTGTGTGTGTGTGTGTGTGTGTGTGTGTGTGTGTGTGTGTGTGTGTGTGTGCGCATGCGTGTGTGTGTCCGTGAATCATTACTAAGCATAAAAGCGAGTTCCGTTTAGCGTACTAAGTGATACTTACTGATGTCTTCATGTCCAAAACTCACGCACGGTCTCGTCTTGATAGTGAATAGCTTTTCAGTCCGAATATCGTAATGATGAAGTAAAGATGTTACGCACGCACGCCCCAAAAATGATGGAATTTTCCATGCGGCGGTAAAATTCAAATACACGTATTTGTTTCGGACACCGAGGAGAAACTGCGGGAATTTATCCCTCAAAGAGTAAGGAAGAAACAAGGTCAAATTGATCGTCGTGCGCCGGCCGGGGTGGCCTAGCGGTTCTAGGCGCGCAGTCCGGAACCGCGCGACTGCTACGGTCGCAGGTTCGAATCCTGCCTCGGGCATGGATGTGTGTGATGTCCTTAGATTAGTTAGGTTTAAGTAGTTCTAAGTTCTAGGGGACTGATGACCACAGTAGTTAAGTCCCATAGTGCTCAGAGCCATTTGAACCATTTGAAGATGCGATTTTTCAAGGGGCTTATCGCGGATTCTACTGATCACACATATAAGAGGTCAAGTGTTTGGATAGGCCTTAGCCGAAGACCACTTCGACACCTGTCGGAAGAATGGGCATACTGTAGCTATCCTAAAGCACAGGGTCAAAACTGAAACATTACATACTTTCTCCAGCTCAGGTGAATTTCCATTAGGTGTGGTCTAGGGAGTACCATAGGTGACTTATAAAAGGAAAATTTGTTAACTGGGACACTTCGGGAAACCCCGAAAAACCACAATTTTTGGGTACGAAAAATATCAACTGTCGGGATGGCCACATCTATAATTTCTATTCATGGTAGATTGTCAAAATTTTTACCATATGTTTCTAAGATGAAGTTCTCGGGGGAACTTGAAACTTTATTCCACATCTTATCCGTTATGCAGATCCAGCGGTTCAAAGTTACCATAGTGATTCACGTAAAATACCAACGTAGTACTCGGTCTGAGGCGTAACTGTAGTTTTAACTGACGTAGTGAACATGTGACAAGAGTTCTAGGGTCATTGCAAGAGTTCTGAGGGTTCCAGACTAGGTTTTTCGTCAGCAATTTTTCACCAACGAAACTTTATGGCGCACTTTCGCTGCATAATGGGCACTTCACGTCTATACTAATAAACCCAAAGTGGTACTGCAGGGACAAAATTAGACTAAAAAGTGGCTAAGAAGAACTTAAAATTATTATAAAAAATTATGTACAACTGGAAAGACAGCAAATTCAGTAAAATATTTCTAATAACATATTTACTCTTTTACGATACAAATCATAAGCTGTGAGTTTTCGATAAACTGCGATCGATGAGCAAAGTTCCCAGAAAAATGTAAAGCAAACCATTTTCTGTTAACCTTATATTATGGCTACTTCTTTGTTGCTTATATGTGTCAAAGTATTTAAATGTATCGAAGTATATAAATAAACTGTAAAAACTTAAATGGCCTACAGTGTTCGTTTCACATAAGCAGCACACCCGCTGTAGCAGGGAAAAGAAGGGAACCACACGAAAAATGTACCTGTCGGAGAAAAACAAAGGCGTTACGTTCCTCTTTAAAAGACTGATGGAAAATTGGGGAATCTGCTGCCTCAGTCCACATTCCACCTCATTCACCAAAAGTTTTGGCATGGGAACATATTCGCTCTTTTTGTGCACAAAGACAGTGGCAGAGAAACAGTGACGGTGGAATACAGAGGAGACAGTGCCAGTAAGAGAGAAAGAGAGAGGTGACAGTGATGGTGGAAGAAAGCAAGTGGCAGTGAAAGGGAAAGAGAGACGCATTAACACAATAGCAGTGCGAACCAAAGAGAGAGGAGACATTGATGGTCAGTGACAGACAGTGGCAGTAAAAGAGAAAGAGAGACGAGTGGAAATAGAAACAATGGGACCAAAAAAGGAGACAGTGGAAACGAAAAAATAGATGAGTGGGGACCATGCACAGGCTTAAGGCTTTCGGACCTTTCCAGAACGGCAAACTTTAACTTGTAGATGCAGCAAATGGCGCATTTTCGACCGAAATTTTAAACAAGTTTGTACGGGAGAAAACGTAAGTTGGACTCCCCCCCCCCCCCCCCCCTCAGAAATTTTGAGCTGCCGAGGTGTCGTGGAGACGGTGGCAGTGGGAAAGGTAGACAAAAGGAGACAGTGTCAGTGAAAGAAGAGATAATGGTAGCGGGATATATTGTAAATCAGTGGGAGAAAAAGGAGAGAGTGAAGAGGGGCAGTGAGAGGAATGTGAAGAGTTAACTACAAAGAGGAACTCGGTAAAAGGATTTGAAATGTTCTGTGTTAAAAGAGCTCATATAATTGCATGCCAAAAGTTTTGGTGAGGAATTCTGAATGAGGACTGGGGCAGCTTGCTCCCCTCCCCTCCCCTCCCCTCCCCTCCCCTCCCCTCACCTCCCCCCCCCCCCTGGCAATTTTGTGTACCGACAGGAGCATTTTTCCGCTGGTGAACGCAAGTCCGATTTGCGTGTATTCATGACTTTCGCTAACCAGTGTAAAAATCCCCGTGGGGCGATGGTAACGAACTATCAGTGCCTATCCAGCGTCATTGTATTGGATGGAATTATTCGCAACGGCTTCGTGTGTCCGATCGCCTTTCCATCTCACAGGTATCTCTAATCTCACTTTCTGTGAGATGTACAGGGACGTGAAAAAAGTATTCTGTATGTTGGCAGGTGTAGTACGGATCAAAACAAGAAAAACATCCAGTAAACATGGACTCACAGTACTGACATTGTGGGGCGGTACTTCGCACCGCAAACTTACTGCTCTTATTATCAATTGGCAACATACATAAATGAGTATGTTATGAGCTCCCAATAAACCAGCTATACTAAGGGCGGGGTTGGTGGTGGTCGGACCCCAAGTACTGATCGTTAAAAGTCGGCACCATATGGAACATTTATTGTTGATTGGGCTCCGTTTCAGAGTTCTGTCAACCCCAGCGATCTAACAGTTGTGACACTAAAGTCGCGTGGTAAAGTGTTGTTGGTTTTACTTGGAGCGTGAATGACTCTGATTTATAATAATATTTGCATTTTAAATGCACTATTGAATGTGAGACACCATAGCAAAAGTTTCACAAAATACCAGTTTTCCTCCACTCCCTGCGTGGTTTTACAACGTAATTATTGTACCTTGATAGATTTAAGTACCGCATTTGAATAATAAATAAAAAGCACCAGTTTGCTTTTGTTCTACAATATTACTTTTATTGTTACCGGTTTTCGGCTTACAAGGCCATCTTCAGACATTTACTGAGTCTGAAGATGGCCTTGTAATCCGAAAACCGGTTAACAATAAAAATAATATTGTAGAACAAAAGCAAACTGGTGCTTTTCATTTATTATAATTATTATAATGTTGTTCTACCAAGAACCGACGGAAGATTCTGTTAACCGCATTTGAAGATGACCGTCTTTGTAAGGCGCACTCACGGATCCACGTTACTGCTGTGTCAAAATTTATATCGTAGCATTTTATTGGTACTAATCGCGCCCGTGCCCGAGTTGTCAGTACGGGAATACAAACAGAGAAACATTCCCCCTCTCACATCCTCTAACCCTGCAGTGGCCGCGCCATTTACCCCTTGTCTCTGAGGTAAGCGGCCAACCGCTTAGCGCGCGGCCAAATTCAACAACGTCGATTACAATGTAACATCTCAAAATATTACTGTCTCTTTAATTATTTTTGTTTGTTACTGATGAGGAAAACTACACTCTTAAGAATCTCTTAACGTTAGTTGATATCTCTGGATTTGATTTTTAGTCGCTAGATGCATATCGTTATAAAATAGGCTGATAACCGCTGGCCGCACGAATGCTTGATTCGGGCCACAAGCGGTGATCGGAATGTAGTTTGACGACCACTGGCCTACAGTAAACAAATTAGGACACATTTCTCTGTTATTGACCATGGAAACAACATGTAGCGAACATCCTGTAGTGTTGTTGCCGTAAATCGTATTCTCAGTTCTGGTAAGTGCAGCATGTACACTAATCCTAATGGAACCTGTTTGTCTTGGAGCTAGGGAGCCAGAGTCTGCTAGGCGCTGAAAATACGTTTGAATATATGTGTAGATGGTACTGAGCGTTCCAGGTATTTTACAACATACAGGACAGGGGCTCGACGTTTGCTTCCATTTGCCCAAACGTCACTGAAAATCATGGCTACTATTTCCCGTGTAGAATAATGGATTTCCTTTATACTTGTAGGCTCAAAGATAAAGCTACAATGTAAAAGTATTTTGCAAACTTATCAAATCACAAACTGGTTCCATTGGAACTAATTTATGTGCTGCATTATTCAAAACGGAGAATAGGGTTTACAGAAACAACACATGTTTATTGCATGTTGTATCCCTGGACAATAGCAGAGGAATGTGTTCTCATTTGTTTACGGCGTTCTGTAGGTCGTTAGTAGTGGCAAGAAGCTTGCAGCAGAAGATACATTTTAGAGTCCATGTTTATTTGTTTAGTTACATACAATCAGCTCTCAAAAAAGGGACTGCGTTTTTTTTTAAACCTTGTATATCGTCTCCCTAGCTGTGAGAAGAAGCTTCTGCAGTGCAGACTCTTACGTGAGTGCAATATCATGGAATCCCAGTGGATTTCCTTGTAACGATGCGGAGGCAACTGCACAACGCTTTCTCCCGTCGATGGATCGGACGAGGCGCTCTCGTAGCATAGCCCCCTGATCGCCAGACCCGGACCCTAAGGACGTTTACTATGGTGAAGACGGTTGTAAATGTCGGGGATAGGGTCCGTATACAACGTACAAAGCGTGCTCCCTGGAGCGCCTTTCGGATGCGGGCTGTTGCATATGAAAAAGTTTAGCGCCCCATTTCGTTGCGTTGATGTAGATACCACTTCGCACACCATGTTTAAGCACCATGGCAGTGTCTCGTCTTCCGAAATGAAATATACAGGATGCTCCATCGTATGAATTATACAGGATGCTCCATGGTACGAATGAAATGATTTCTACCTGCTTGAAAATTTTGCCTTTGCGTATATGTGTTTGTTAGACATTTATACCTGATCTTTGCACGGATCATCTCTCTGAATTCGTCCCTAGCATTCAAAATCGACAGGTATAAATACGGAAATTACTGTTCACACATCAGAGACATCACGAAGGACGCACAAAATGGTTCAAATGACTCTGAGCACTCTGGGACTTAACATCTGAGGTCATCAGTCCCCTAGACTTAGAACTTCTTAAACCTAACTAATCTAAGGGCAGCACTCACGTCCATTCCCGAGGCAGGATTCTAACCTGCGACCGTAGCAGCAGCGCGGTTCCGGACTAAAGCGCCTAGAACCGCTCGGCCACAACGCTCGGCTAAGGACGCACAACCCTGTGATCTGCGCACACCTGGCAAATGCAAATAGGTATTCTGTTTGCAAGTTAACCAATATTCTGGAAAATGTAGTAGAAGTAAAGTGAAGAGTACGTGTTGTGTGTAATTTATATATTGGTAAACAGATGTATTGCAAATGAAAAAAACAGGAGCTTCCAAAATCCACTTTGCTCCTGTTCTGTACGGTTAAGAAGCGGGAAAAAACGGTTCATCGTATCAGATATCTAGTGTTACTGGTGTATGTTAGGGTAACTTCAACAACAAAATGGACTTAACAATAATTGCTCATTAAAGGAACTGATTTCAAACAAATACAGAGCAGGCCAGGCGACGCTATTTTGTTTGCTATTTCATATGAATTTGAAATACAGTGCCTCCCAATAGAGAGCCAACTAAAATTGAGCTCTGGTTCAGTTGAAACCTAAACTAGAATGTTATGTGCAGGTTTCATATGTAGCTATAACCAGACACTGGGTCGTCTTTAAATTTGTCTGATCGTACGGCTACTTAAAGTACATGGCAACGAAACTTTCGTCTATTTTTGCTCTCGTCTCCGATAACCATTAGGACCATGTGTTTCGACCTCGACTAAACAAGGAACACGATCCTCCTCCGATAATTATTGAAACACCTACGCCAACTTAAAAAGAAAATTACTCCGTCTGATGACAGATTAACTGATGCGGAATACGCATATCGCCAAACGGCAGTACAATAGTACTGGAAGAACAGCGGAAACCTCATTCGCGCCGCCCGCAACCTGGCCGAATCAGGGCCATCGATCCGAACCCTTATTTACGTCACAGTTCTTCCACGCCACGAAAAGAACACGTTGCACGTTTCGCTTGTATACTGGCTCGTTAATAAAGGAGCATCTGCAGTAACTGTCTTATGTTGTCCTAGAACCTGATCCAAGAGCTTTGAGTGCCCAGCTTCGACCGCTACGGTCGCAGGTTAGAATCCTGCCTCGGGCATGGATGTGTGTGATGTCCTTAGGTTAGTTAGGTTTAAGTAGTTCTACGTTCTAGGGGGCTGATGACCTCAGAAGTTAAGTCCCATAGTGTTCAGAGCCATTTGAACCATTTTTGCCCAGCTTCCTTAAACATTTGTCATTTATGAAGATCTTGCCTCCTTACGAGTATTGTGTGTGTGTGTGTGTGTGTGTGTGTGTGTGTGTGTGTGTGTGTGTGTCCATTACACTTGTACGGTAGTCCATTTAATACTGTCTCACCACAGGTACACTAAGATATTTGAAGTCTAGCGCTGTGCATCTAATTTACATGGAGACTATCAAGGTATTTATCTACACGCCAATTCAACATTTGCCTTGGTTATATGAACAGAAGATCAAATACCAACTAAATATTCGTTGGCATGTTCTGTTGTTGTTTTCTCCACGTGATGGGTTTGAGAGATAAGAATTAGCGAGATGGGGCAGTGATCAAGGCTCATTCTGAATTAGCGGTGCTCAGTTCCGCGCCTATCATCCAGATTTAGGTTTTAATCAATAGAGTAAGAAGAGCGGCTCATGATTCCAATGAAGGCGACACCGCCGTCTAACGGCATCTCCGATGGAACTTCAAATCCTTCAGTTCCTTCCATCCTTCCTTCCTTCTTCACGAGGTATAGAACAAGTAGTACTAAATAGACGTGACAGTTAACACAATCAATATTCACTATGTGCGACAGGGTTGACTGATAGATAATACTGTTTAATTAAAATAATAATAATAGCATTGTCAGATGTTTATAGGCCATAAGCTACCTTATCACTTTTGAGTCTCAGTACTCTTCTAGGTACGCGTCGCACATAAACGCTGCGCATCCATTGGTTACTAAATTAGATACACATAATTAGTAGCGTGTAGCACTCCACTTCACCTTGATGACAGTGGCGTCACATCATGAAGTCGAAAATATAGATCCATGAACCCTCGATCGCCGTCCATAACTCACTGGAAACTGGATGGAAATGGGCCTAAGGCAAACATCTCACTAAAAGTCGTCCCTGACTTACTCACAATATCGTCAGGTGACTCGCGCGGAGTACAAGCAGCAGCTTGTCTGGAGTGTTTCTCAGTGTGGAAGTGACAAACGGCTGCAGAGTCTTCTTTGATACTACACCAGCCTGTGTCGCGCTATAGGTGAACAAGCGGAAGCACTTTATCGGACAATAAGTTCCTCTTATGTTCGCTGGTGAGAGATGAGGAAGATCTATCAAAGCTATGTAAGCGTCCGCCATACGTGAATACCTCCACGACCTGCGTAAACAATGCCCTGCTGGTAAACGTGATACATTGGCTCTTGTGACCTTCTACGTACTCTGTCGGCGAATACTAACGTGTATTGCCACTCATCGATTCAGACGACTTGTTTCTGTGCTTCTAACAGCCAATGACGAAGTTTCTTTGCTTAAGAATCTCTCTGTTGCGTGTAGTGAGAGGGGTCTTGGCTTGCGTGTCCCAAGTGATGAGGCAGCTGTGGATGGTAGGGCTGCACATCGGTTGTTATTGTCCAGCGGTGCATTAGCGATTGATTTGCTGCACTGTAGTTCCTAGATTAGCTGTCAGAACCCGCGACAGTATAAAGTGGTCTCTATCGTCAAGATGTTCTTACCGGTGGAAGCTGACTGTGATAGTGGAAGTTTTCCTCTAAAACACATAGACACATAGATAGCCCACTGTCCCAAGCGTCGGGCATTCAAGATACCGACGTTACCAAATGCACTGATGCCGCACGCCCTGCGCAGCCTGCGCTCTATTAATGATCATTACATGGTATGATGACATTCCAGTCACGTGACAATTTAGCAACTCCGTTCGTCATAGGCACAGGAGCATACTCTCTGCAACACGGCACTTACCTCACATTCTGCATGATAGTCTTTATTCGCTGCAGAGGATTTACTGTGTTAAATTTCCAAACATTGTACTTTCATGCCTCCGCAATTCTGTCTTGTGTTTTTATACATACACATGATAAATACAGTAATGGCATACTGAAAAATTCGCACCGAAACTCGAGGCGCGTAACATACCCACAACCTATTGCCTACGATGGCCACAACGTTACATCGACACCTTGGAAGCCAGTTTCCACGGCTTTAGTACACAGGTGAAGCGTAAAGCTGAACTGTACAGTAGAACAGAGATTCGAAGTGGAACTAATAATAAAACGATTTACATAAGAAAAATTCCTAGCATATTTAGGATAGCCTCAGTGTCGAAAACCATGCATACGTGCACAATTTCAGTGCTGTGGAGCTACTAATATCAGAGCACCGGAAAAATATTAATGAAATATTTTAAAAATCAGCAACTCATGATCCCCTCACAACTAGTAATTTTTTGGGAAAGAAAGGCCATGTCTATTTAAACTTACATAACTTACCAGCAACCATTCAACATATTATAAATTACAGTGTTGTTCCACAATTATGACGTCCATTTTCGTAATTTGTAATATCTGTAAACTATATGCGTAATATCTCTGCACTTGTTTGATCTTAGCTCTTTGGCTGTAACTTCTGTTTTCGAATGTAAACACGTTGAGTGTTGTGAGTGCATGTGCTTCTGAAGTTACTAACAAAATAAAGTGCCACTACTTCTTCAAAGAAATAATATGGGAGCAATAATAATTAGCGTCGTGACTAATATACAGTTAACCCCTAAAAAACGGAAAGTTTTTGTAAAAAATATTGATAAATGTACATAATGTGAAAACGATATGAATACTTCAGCTATATGTAAGTACCAATTTATTTTAGACCACATATCGCTTAGCCATTTCCAAATGTTTCATTCGCGCTTATTTAGTCATCACCACATTACCTGCTTTTGAATTAAACTGCGATCTCCACCGCTGAGAATGGAAACATGTTCATGAATCTGAACCATCTTAAGAAAAACACTGCACTATTTGAAACAGAGCCAGTGTTGCACACAACATCCTTTACTATCAAGCAAGTGTCATCAGCAAACAGAAATATTTTAGAACTACCCGTAATAATGGAGGGCATATCATTTGTATAAATAAGGAACAGGAGTGGCCCCAACACTGATCCCTGGGGCACCTCACATTTGACCGTACTCCACTCAGACCCCACATCACAGCCATTCTCAACACTGTGAATAATGACCTTTTGCTGCGTATGTGCAAGTCGATTCTATGCTATCAGCGCAGTAAGACTGATCGAAGTGGAGGCGTGACAGAACGGAAAAAAGGAGTGAACGTGTTTAGACGTATCCATGACTACATAACAAATGAAATTTCCTGATTTGTTCATTTATAAATTCGGATGGTTCGACGTGTCTATAAGGCGTGGTCCACCAATCCCAAGAATGTAACATGGAGTAAGAACATAGGCCGCTTTACAAAAAGGGAGAAAGGGATAATGTAGACAATTTTAGACCTATTTCTATACCATCAGTGTTGCTAAAGTTATTGAAAAGGCTCTGTATGTAAGGATAATTGATCATTTTACATCGCACAATTTGCTGTCAAATGTACAGTTCGGCTATATTCTCTTTTTCCCTGTGAGGTACTGGATGGATTAAACAAAAGCTTTCGAACGCTAGGCATATTTTTTTTTATTTAACTAAGGCGTTTGATTGTATTGATCGCAATATGTTGCTCCAGAAGTTGGACCATGACGGAGTTCGGGGAATATCGCACAATCGGTTCACCTCTTACTTTCACAACAGGCAACAAAAGGTCATTATTCATAGTGTTGAGAATGGACGTGATGTGGGGTCTGAGTGGAGTACGGTCAAATGTGAGGTGTCCCAGGGATCAGTGCTGGGGCCACTCCTGTTCCTTATTTACAAATGATATGCCCTCCAGTATTACGGGCAGCTCTAAAATATTTCTGTTTGCTGATGACACTTGCTTGGTAGTAAAGGATGTTGTGTGCAACACTGGCTCTGTTTCAAATAGTGCAGTTCATGATATAAGTTCATGGCTTGTAGAAAACAAACTAACGCTAAAACATAGTAAGACACAGTTTTTACGGCTTCTACAACACGATTCAACAAAACTCGACATTTTAATTTCACAGAATGGGCATATGATTAGTGAAACTGAACAGTACAACTTTCTAGGTGTTCAGATAGATAGTAAACTGTTGTGGAAAGCCCACGTTCACGATCTTGTTCGAAGACTTAATGCTGCAATTTTCACTATTCGAACGGCATCTGAAGTAAGTTATCGTTCGACACGAAAATTAGTCTACTCTGATTATTTTCATTCGCTTATGTCGTATGGTATTATATTTTGAGATAACTCTTCCCATTCTAAAAGGATATTTTTGGCTCAAAAACAGGCGGTTCAGGCAATAAGTGATATAAATTCGCGAACCTCTTGTCGACCCCTGCTTACGAGTCTCGGTACTTTGACATTGGCCTCTCAATATATATATTGTCTACTGTCGTTTCATGTTAACAATATCAGCTTATTCCCAAGTATTAGCAGCTTTCTCTCAGTTAATACCCGGCAGAAATCCAATCTGCATTTGGATCGCACTTCCTTCACTCTTGAGCGGATAGGTGTCCAGTATACTACTGCATCCATTTTCAATATGCTATCACAAGCATTCAAAAATCTTAGCAGTAATCCGCGCTCTTTCAAATCGAAACTGAAGAGTTTCTGGATAGGTCAATCCTTCTGTTGAGGAATTCCTTGAAAAATTAGGCCGAGTCTTATGTTATATTGTTGATTATTATTATTATTATTATTCGTTACAGTCAACTTTGGACTACGCTAAGCATCAGTCATTTCTTGTGCTTTTTCTTGCGTTCTTCCCAGTACTTCTTCATTTTTTCTGAGTGGGCTTCTTTACGTTCTTGCGACCAGGTTGTTCCCGTCTTCTTTGATTGCGTTCGGTCTTTGAATCCCTGTATTTTGTTGATGGCATTCCTATATTCCATTCTGTTGTAAACTGTCTCTGGTATAATGTTCATTTCTGCAATGTCTTCTTTTACTTCTTTCAGCCAGTTAATTTGTGTCTTTCTGCTTTCCATGTATTCCAGGATTTTCTTTGCCGTTCTTTCTGGTGCCATTCTTTTGACATGCCCATAGAAACTCAGTCTTCTCTTTTTAAAGGATGTTGTCAGTTTTTCAATTTTCTCGTATAACTCTTTATTGGATCGCAATTTATAATCCTGTCCATCCTTTTTAGGTCCTAAGATCTTTCTCAGTATTTTTCTCTCTTATTGTTGATTATGTTTACTTAAATTTACAACTTGACTTTTTTTGAGTTCATAAACATTTTATTTTCTCTGTTATTACTTTTATATTGTAATTTCATGTACCGACACGTTCCATGACCTTGGAGATTTGCTCCTCAATTTTCAATTTGGTCCTACGGAACTATATGTGTAAACAAATAAACATTAATCGACAGAAATTGGAGACTAGTGTCACGCTTTGTCAATGAGTATTAGCTCCAAACAGAACAGGAATTGCTGCTGTCAATGAACGTAGGTCCATCTCAACCAGTTTCCGACCAGACATTGCGAAGGGAACTGCGTGCAGTGGACATTTTGGAGCCTGGTACTGCGTAGCAGCAAATGAAGCTGCACATCTTGAATGGGTAAAACAAAGACAAAGACTGGAATGTTGCTTACTGAAGACGTGCACTGTGGTCGCATGAGTCGCGATTTTAGTTCTTTTCAAATAATGCAAAGTGCCGAGGCAAGAGGTGACCCAATAAGGCGTATAACCCATGGTGTATAATGGCACTTTTATAATTGTGGCCATGTATAGGTCCCCGCTGGGAAATTTTCAGCTATTTTTGAAAAACTTGGATTCCTTCTTGTGCTACCTGTCAGACAGAGGAAAGCAAATTATTGTTGGTGGGGATTTGAATGCAGATTTTCTGCAAGAGTCCGATAGAAGGCTTGACCTTGAAGTATTACTTGATTCTTTCAATTTGACGTCAGTTATTGATTTTCCTACTCAGGTGGTACAATAAAGCAGCACACTGATAGTAATGCTTTTATAGGCCAAGATAAATTTCATCAAATTAAATCTTTTCCTGTTAGGAATGGTCTATCTGATTATGACGCACAGCTAGTTACAGTATATGACATAGCTCCGTACAGTAATGCAAAACAGTTCTCCAAAATAGTGCGTTCAGGTAACGATTTAACAACTGCAAATTTTAGGGTTAGCTTGCAACAGTTAGACTGGGATGAACTGTACAGGGAACCAGATGCTAATTTAAAATTTAACCTAGTTCATGATACCTTTGTGAGTATATTTGGAAACAGTTTCCCTAAGAAAACAGTGAAATGTAGTTTTAGGGAAACATCGAAAATAAAAATATGAAAGGGGAAATGTTTCTTATAGCTAGTAGGAACAGTGAAACATTGTACAAACTACTGCACTGTATTAAGCAAAGTTATTAAAAAGTCCAGAAGCATGTGCATTATGTCTGAGATTAGCACATCTGATAATAAAATTAAAACAATTTGGAATATTATGAAAAGGGAAAAAGGGCAACCGAGAGGACAGGAAGACTGTATTTCTATCAGACACAATAAAAAGTTTGTTAAGAAGAAGTCAGAAGTAGAAAACATTTTGAATAATAATTTTTTAAATGTTGTGGAGAAAATAGGTTCCAGCTATTCATCAGAAAATACAAGGCAGTATATGGAAGAGGCAGTACCTACACATTTTGATAAAATTGAAATTCAACCCACCTCTCCTACAGAAATTAGGAAAATAATAAATTCACTCTACAGTAAAAGCTCACATGGAACTGATGGCATTTCCAGCAGAGTACTAAAAGGTTGTTCCCAACAGATACGTAGATTCTCAGCCACATATATAGTAGCTCACTGAAACAAGGCATTTTTCCAGATAGACTGAAATACGCTACTGTTAAAACATTGCATAAAATGCTAACAACTACCCAAATCTCACTCCTGACAGCTTTGTCCAAAATTCTTGAAAAAGTAATGTATTCAAGAGTAGCATCATATATTTGTAAAAAAGAAGTACGTACTAAAAAAAATGTCAATTTTGTTTTCGAAAAGGCTTTTCAACAGAAAATGCTGTATATGCTTTCACTGATGAAATATTAAATGCATTAATAAGCTAACATCACCCATTGAGATATTTTGTGATCTCTTAAAGGCTTTTGATTGTGTGAATCATGAAATTCTTCTAGGTAAGGTTACGTATTGTGGTATGAGTGTCATATTTAACTGGAAAAATGTGAAAGGTTGAAATTAACAGTACAGGTGGTCTGCAAAAATCAGCAGTCCTCTAACTGGGTAGGTATCAAGAATGGTGTCCCAAAGGGTTCAGTCTTGGGTCCCTTATTGTTCTTAATATATATAAATGACTTGCCACGTAATATTCATGGAGATGAAAAGTTAGTTCTTTTTCATGCTGATGCAAGTATGGTAATTACACTCAAAAAGAAGAATCACCAGAGGAAATTGTAAATAATATCTTTCACAAAATTATTAAGTGGTTTTCTGCAAATTGCCTCTCAGTAAATTTTGAAAAAACACAGTATATACAATTCTGTACAGTAAATGGCATAAGCCGGCCGGTGTGACCGAGCGGTTCGACCGAGCGGTTCTAGGCGCTTCAGTTTGGAACCGCGCGACCGCAACGGTCGCTGGTTCGAATCCTGCCTCGGGCATGGATGTGTGTGATGTCCTTAGGTTAGTTAGGTTTAAGTAGTTCTAAGTTCTAGGGGACTGATGACCTCAGATGTTAAGTCCCATAGTGCTCAGAGCCATTTGAACCAAATGGCATAACACCATTGGTCAATATAGACTATGAACAGAAGTCTGTTGCTAAGACAGAATATTCAAAATTTCTGGGTGTGTGCACTGATGACGAATTGGAAGAAACACATTGATGATCTGCTGAAACTGCTAGGTTCAGCTACTTAATCTATTAAGGTTATTGAAAATTTTGGTGATAAACATATCAGTAAATTAGCCTACAATGGCTATTTTCATTCACTGCTTTCATGTGGAATCATATTTTGGGGTAATTCGTCATTAAAAGAAAAAGTATTCATTGCACAAAGGCTTGTAATCAGAATAACGGCTGGAGCCCACCCCAAGATCACCTTGCAGACATTTATTTAAGGAATTCAGGGTATTCACATTACCTTCACAATACATAAATTCACTTATGGAATTTGTAATTAATACCCCATCCCAATTCAAAAATAACATCGTAGTGCTTAGCTACAACACTAGAAGGAAGGATGATCTTCACTATTCTGGGTTAAATCTGACTTTGACACAGAAAGGGATGAATTACGATGTCACAAAAATCATTGGTATTTTGCCAAATAACTTTAAAAGTCTGACAGGTAGCCAACCAACATTTAAAAACAAATTAAAAGAATTTCTGAAAGATAACTACTACTACACAATAGACGAATTTTTAGATATGAAGTAGTATCAGTTTAAAGAAATATTTTTTTGGGTAAAGAAAACTTATGTTGAAGTGCCACATTCCACATCTTTACTAAATGTCGTATTCATGATCTGTGAAACAAGTATTAATGTATGTATATGTTTGTACAGTGTAGTTCAGGGCAGAGATGATACTGAGATGTTCTAGAAGCATTTTCCGTATTATGACTTGGCCCAATTCATTCTGGTTACCGTGAACATCAACCAAGGTGCTCATTTCACCTTTCTCGGTGACCAAGCGTTGCCTTTCTTCTACTCCCTTATAATGAGTATCAACATGCCTTCTAAAACAACAGGCATATTCACAGAGCTATTCGCCTTTTTTTCTGATTCGAAACCCACTCTAGCACCCTGTATCATCTCGACAAGCCCCTCAAATCACAAGATCTTAATCCCACGCTAAATGTCTGGAACTTATGGAACAGTGGATGAAACTGGGCAAACAACGTCCGCGCAAACTGGTAGCACGGGACCTAATCATCAATGAGTGGTTTCGGGAGACTGTCTTCCTCATCTATTTAAGGCCATTATCAAGGTCGGAGTCGGTGCTACACGGAATTAGCGTGGTGTCTCCTATCAGCCCCTCCCCCTTAAGCTGAGGCCGGTGCGGTGTTGAAGCAGCGTGACCCTGCAGGCTGCGGGCTGGCGGACCGCGGCACGCGATGCCACGCCACGCCACACCGCGTCGCTCCCATCGATCGGTCCGGGCTGTGCCGGCCGACCTGCCCCAGCCTACACGCCTACCAGCGCCGAACTCTTGACTCCTCCCAAATCTTGCGTCGCACCTCGGTTGTAGCGCTAGCGCTCAGTTTCACCTCCCATCGCTAAACCTGCCGGTGCTGACGCCGCACTGATTTCTTTCACAAATAACAGCAGTTGTAAGCTCAAGTGTAACCTAAGAAACCCCTAATGTTCGATCGGTTATTGTGCATAAAACTGCCTGCTAGAATGGAAAATGGCATCGATAACGATATGGATAAAAAAACTACTCTGATTCGGAAAGTGCGAAACAAAATTAGCAAATTTAAATCAGCTACTGAAATTACACCTGTACTATGACAGAAAGCGATGTTTTGGAAATTGAATAACGACACAAAAATTAACACTGTATGCACTATCGCCATTCCATATACTGACAAAGTAATCAACATGTGAGCAACTCGGAGGATATCATCGAGCGACTGAATAATGGTCCCGATACCGTCCACTAAATGGTTAAATTTAGTCTGAAACAGTTCAGCAAACCAGCACAAATAAAAAACTAAACTCCTCCCCCCGAACAGGCCATGAAGGCCCAAAGGTGCCGACCGGCCGCTGTGTCATCCTCAGACCACAGGCGTCACTGGATGCGGATATGGAGGGGCATGTGGTCAGCATACTGCTCTCCCGGCCGTATGTCAGTTTCCGAGACCGGAATCGCTACTTCTCAATCAAACAGCTCCTCAGTTTTCCTCACAAGGGCTGAGTGCATCCCGCTTGCCAACTGCGCTTGGCAGACCGGATGGTCACCCATCCAAGTGCTAGCCCAGCCCGACAAAGCTTAACTTCGGTGATCTGACGGGAACCGGTGTTACCACTGTGGCGAGGCCGTTGGCAAAGCAGCACAAACACTAAGTAGTAAATAAGTACCAAATCCTGACGACCTCATGTCTGTGTAAGGCTGCTTCCGTCAGTGTAACCCTTACTTCAATCAGATGTTACATATTCCGCTGCCGAAAATGGTGACACCGCTTTCTGTAAACAATGTACACAAACAGAGGAATTCTGGTAAGACACTGGAACACGACGATCGCGGAAAATAAAAACATACATATGAATAAATAAATACGTATAGAGTACGAGGAACGCGAACTTGACCAGGTGTTGTCAACTGCTGGTGCCGTCTGAATTCCAATTTTTCTTCATATTAATTTGAAATTCGGTGCATAAGAATAACGCACAGACAAAAGAAAGAACAAAAATTACAGTTACCTGACCCCGTTATTTCCATTATATGGAAACAAAATAAACGTGTATTGACACCGTATTTTCTTAAAAAATAAAGGGATATCATTATGGTTTACACATGCCTACTGATTACACTCATTGCAAAATCTGCATTGTTAATATGTTATGCCTAGTGAAAATTTGTATCAGCCCAGGACTCCATCCCACAATTCTTTGTTTTTTTAGACCTATCGCCTTAACCATTAGGTTATCTGAACAGGCTTCCAGTCATGATTCAAACTTTCATTGTCACTCCTCCTTCCACCATTCAGAATTCTCTTCCTGTTCAAGAATAAGTCGTCTTTTTCACAAGGGCACTTATGTATAACACATCAAAGAATCTCAAACAGAACATTCTGCTTAGACGTAGCGTTCCATAGAGGATGCACCATTTCCCCCCATGACAATGGTAGCAGGAACCGCTTGACCTGGCTGTCGTAAAAGGTGGGCGCCTTACAATACACAGGGGTCAGCCAGACTCCAGATCATAGATAAAGTCTTTTTCCGGAAAGCAACCCAGACGCTCTTTCAGACTACTGCGAATCCTCTCAAAGACTCTAAGTGCTTTCATGAAATAAAAATTATCTCCCCAACGAGAAGTGTCCTTAGGAGTATTGTAGTTTAAGTAGGCGTTTTCAGGTAAATGAATAAATTCTGAAACAACTGACCGAAATGGTGCTGTAAGTCTAAGCCGAATTACAGTTTCTTATAAAAAAATACTAACGGCATCCGAAGAACGGCACACACTACAGAAGAATTTATTTCAGAACCAAATACAAGACATAAGTAGTAGCGCAATGGGGGTGCGGGGCTACACCAGGGGCAAGCATACATTCTGGCGCAAACCTATTTTTCTGCTCCATGTCACCCTTAACCTATTTTTCTCTTTTGATTGACTGGTCCTATTGTTCTACCCCACTTATGATTTAAAATTAATTAAATTGTGACAGCTGATTGATTTATGACCCACTCCCTTTCACCCATTCTTCTGCTAGGCGGTTTGTGACCCTCTGGTGATAATCCATCCTTCCAAGGAACCCTCCCCTCCTGCTCTCCCGCCAATACAAGTACACTTTCAGGCCTCAGTGACTCGAATGGCCCCATTCCACTCTATCAATTTGATCGATTAATTAATTGAATCGAAAAGTTAATTAACCCCTACCTATCTCGGAAACCCCCAGCTGATACCCTACCCTCCCCAACCTGGAAATTGGCGGGAAAAAGACTCAACTGAATGGCTCTTTGGTGGGGGAGTCGATTTAAGTGTGTGGAATATTTGTAAATAATTTCTAGTAGACAAGGCAATGTGTGGAATATTGTTTGTTAAACACTTTATGGGATACAAGGCAGTGTTTGGAATATAGTTTTTTTTAAAAAAGAATTTGTCAGGATATTGGTTGCAGTGTATGGAATACTGTTTATTTAAACATTTTGGGAATGACAAGGCAGCATGGAATATTTAAACAGTTGCAGCGCTTTTTTATTCCGAATGTGCAAGGGATTTATCGACATAACTGACTGCATACAATTACACTGTTAAAAATCATTCACACCGACTGCAGGTAACTGGGCTCCCACACCCTGACTGCTCTGCCGATCCACCACTTTGCATATTCCCACACTTGCAGGCTGCACTATGCCTGCTCGGACCCCATGACTGCTGTCATGTTGGCTGCTGCAATGCCAAACACCTTGTACAACATGCATGCTGGAAGTCACGCTAATCACTGAAGAAAGTGTCAGGTTGCGGGAACCCTTTGATATTTGATACCTGACAAGTTCCCGTCAATCTCTCTCTCTCAAGTGGCCACATCATGTCGCATGCCACTGCCGGATCTGCTTGCACCATAAGTTGCGGTCAGATAAAACCGCAAACAAAGCAGTGCTTTCCTGGTAAACTGCCAGCTGTGGATGTCTTGGAAATATTCCTTCACTCTATCAGACTGATTAACTAATTAAATCGACACCCCCTGTGTGTAACAGTTTTTCCTTGCTTCCTATTGGTGGACACTAGGACTGAAATATTGGCAGGATTCGATCCTGCAACTACTCAGTTTAAAAACCCTACTGGATTCTTTTCTTTCTGTTGCCTCTTATCAGTGGATACTGATACAGTTAGGTCATTTGGTAGGGAATCAGTTACGTTGAGGTAACTGAATATTTCAAATTTCAGCTCAGTTGCATGCTATGTCCTAAAACATTCTGCAGGAGGGCTGGACTGGTGTGTGTGTGCTGAGAATACCATTATTTGAAGCAATAAGTTGATCAATTGGAAATTTGATGTTGTGATTGGGTTTTTAAAGCACTATAAGCTGGTTATCTTAGCTACACCAGGATGAAGAATGATTGTGATGGTGATGATGGTGATGATGATGGTGAGGAGGAGGAGGAGGAGGAGGAGGCAGAGGAAGGTCTACCACGTGATGGGAAAGTAACAACAAGTACCACTGCAAGACAGAATCCACTGTGATGTATTGAGAAGGAGTAAACAGAACAATCCAAAGTAGTAGTTGTGATGGTTGGATGTTGGAGGTCGCACATCTCGCATGCTCATGTCTTGATGTCCGCGTGCAGTGCCCCAGGCCAGAGAGTCAGACAGTGCTAGTTGCCGTAGTGTACACAAACCTCGGTCTCGACCCACCAGAGAGGACCACCTGTGCGTGGAGGGCGTGTGGGGATGACTGGAGTGGCAGGAATTCAGGCATTGTCAATATGTCCAGTGCCAGCACTTACCAGTAATAAGAGACTGAATCTTCTGAAATTTCCACATAAAAATCGGAGAATAGTCGCAACACACGTGATCACGACAGTTGCTCAACAAAACACATACTGAGTATTAGTTCGCTATTCACCCAACCAGAGGGCGACAAAGTTATACCCCACCTTAATGGTTCAGGAGACTCAGCAACGGCTCGTGCTTTAAGACGGAAATGTACATTTGTTCCGAGCACTGGATATCATCATCACCCACCCGCTTGCCATGCAGAATCCTACGAAACTAGCCAGATATTTATCACTGTAATTATAATTAAATATTATAACTGTAGCGCCAATCTGGTGGGATTCGACAATGACGAAGGATCAGAAATACCACCTAGTGATGACTGTGGCTCTGGAAATATCAGCATCTATATCCTTCTTGGGAGTGGATATAATTTCCCTGTAAAATCTTTCGTCCCCCTTATAGCTATTGAAGTGTTGAAATTGCAGTTTTCCAAGTCAAATCCATACTCGCCTTATGACCAGACATAATCATTTTCTTTGCACACGCTGGAACAATGACTGCAGTAAGTTTTCACCCAAACACAACTTTATGAGCCTGCCGATCACAGGGAATCTATCGCACATCCCCTATTACGAGGGTTGGAACTTTAATAGTGGCAACTATTTATTTACACCTTGTACAAAATAGATACGTGCTTCAAAGTTTTACTTAGCTTCAAAGTAGTCACCAGCATTGTGTATAATCCGTTGCCAGCGATGTGGAAGTCGTAGGATACTCTTAGCAGTGCCAGTTGTGTTGACAGTTCGAGCGGCGCGGTCTATTGCCTGATGAATTTGTAGCAGTTCTGAAGCGAATGCCGTGAAGTGTTTCCTTCAGTTTAGAAATCGAGCTGAACTTACGAGGGCTTAAATCAGGGGAGTGCAGTAGGTGGTATAGCACTTAGCAGCCCCCGCAGCCCCATCACTCAAACAAATCAGTGACAGCTTGCACTGTTCATGCTTCAGCATTGTCCTGCAAAATGATGGTCAGGTCTTGCAGAAAGTGCCATCACTTTTGTCTCTAAGCTGGTCGCAGGTTGTGTTCCAAAAATGAACAGCATAGAAACAGAAGTGATGACACTTTCTGCTGGACCTGGCCATCACTTTGCTGGACAATGCTCAAGCATGTACAGTGCAAGCTGTGACTGATTCGTTTGACTGATGGGGCTACTACATCTACATCTACATCTACATCTATACTCCGCGAGCCACCTTACGGTGTGTGGCGGAGGGTACTTATTGTACCACTATCTGATCCCCCCTTCCCTGTTCCATTCACGAATTGTGCGTGGGAAGAACGACTGCTTGTAAGTCTCCGTATTTGCTCTAATTTCTCGGATCTTTTCGTTGTGATCATAACGCGAGATATATGTGGGCGGTAGTAATATGTTGCCCATCTCTTCCCGGAATGTGCTCTCTCGTAATTTCGATAATAAACCTCTCCGTATTGCGTAACGCCTTTCTTGAAGTGTCCGCCACTGGAGCTTGTTCAGCATCTCCGTAACGCTCTCGCGCTGACTAAATGTCCCCATGACGAATCGCGCTGCTTTTCGCTGGATCATGTCTATCTCTTCTATTAATCCAACCTGGTAAGGGTCCCATACTGATGAGCAATACTCAAGAATCGGACGAACAAGCGTTTTGTAAGCTACTTCTTTCGTCGATGAGTCACATTTTCTTAGAATTCTTCCTATGAATCTCAACCTGGCGCCTGCTTTTCCCACTATTTGTTTTATGTGATCATTCCACTTCAGATCGCTCCGGATAGTAACTCCTAAGTATTTTACGGTCGTTACCGCTTCCAATGATTTACCACCTATGGCATAATCGTACTGGAATGGATTTCTGCCCCTATGTATGCGCATTATATTACATTTATCTACGTTTAGGGAAAGCTGCCAGCTGTCGCACCATGCATTAATCCTCTGCAGGTCCTCCTGGAGTACGTACGAGTCTTCTGATGTTGCTACTTTCTTGTAGACAACCGTGTCATCTGCAAATAGCCTCACGGAGCTACCGATGTTGTCAACTAAGTCATTTATGTATATTGTAAACAATAAAGGTCCTATCACGCTTCCCTGCGGTACTCCCGAAATTACCTCTACATCTGCAGATTTTGAACCGTTAAGAATGACATGTGTTCTTTCTTCTAGGAAATCCTGAATCCAATCACAAACCTGGTCCGATATTCCGTAAGCTCGTATTTTTTTCACTAAACGTAAGTGCGGAACCGTATCAAATGCCTTCCTGAAGTCCAGGAATACGGCATCAATCTGCTCGCCAGTGTCTACGGCACTGTGAATTTCTTGGGCAAATAGGGCGAGCTGAGTTTCACATGATCTCTGTTTGCGGAATCCATGTTGGTTATGAAGAAGGAGATTTGTATTATCTAAGAACGTCATAATACGAGAACACAAAACATGTTCCATTATTCTACAACAGATTGACGTAAGCGAAATAGGCCTATAATTATTCGCATCTGATTTATGACCCTTCTTGAAAATGGGAACGACCTGCGCTTTCTTCCAGTCGCTAGGTACTTTACGTTCTTCCAGCGATCTACGATAAATTGCTGATAGAAAGGGGGCAAATTCTTTAGCATACCACCTATTGCACTCCCCTGACTTAAGCCCTCGTGAGTTCAACTCGATTTCTAAACTGAAGGAAACACTTCACGGCATTCGCTTCAGAACTGCTACAAATTCATCAGGCAATAGACCGCGCCGCTCGAACAGTCAACACAACTGGCACTGCTAAGAGTATCCTACGACTTCCACATCGATGGCAACGAGTTATACACGATGCTGGTGACTACTTTGAAGGTCGGTAAAACTTTGAAACACATATCTATTTTGTATGAGCTGTAAATAAATAGTTGCTATTGTTAAAGTTCCAACCCTCGTATGTACAATGCTTCACCAATAAAAGAATGCTGGTGGCACCAAACAACACTGAGCGAAAATCCGCGATGGATGGACATGGCTCATTTGTTTTTCTTGTGAGTGGTACCAGTGTGTCTTAGGAAGAGAGACGTAATCGTCTTGTAAGTGACGATATCGCAACGACCATGTTACTGCCACTCTGCATAAAAACCGGTCTTGATTTTATAGCCACATACAAGTATTGCTAACATATCCATGTTAAAAACTAGGCGTTATTTATAAATTAACGTACGGTATTGCTTCCAAATGAAGTGGTCTTCCAAATAAATACTGCTACACTGAATATAGACGGTGTTCGCAAGGTGTGTTTCAACAGACGAAAAGTATAGGTGCATGTCGCCAGTGGAATAAGCTCGTAATAAAATCATCCTTACCACCGAATTTAGAAAGTGATTCAGCAGAGGAACATGGCATCAAGCTGATATTTGCAACTCCATCTTGCCGCCATTAGTCAATGTTAATAAATAATAATTGTAGCACATTCTATCTCAATACCATGTAGACAGTGTACCAGAGGTTCTGTGATATATCCACAGGGTTATATGTGAGGGAGGATGATTGTTGATTGAGAATGATCACATACAATAGATGGTGTGCAATGTGAGGAATCACTTAAAAAATACAAAACTAGACTGAAGTCATATGAAATGTACAAAATCCTATCATCAATACACTAGCTTTTCAGATCTATAGCGTAAAGCTTCCTGGTAGAAATGCTATCTGCAATTTGGAATCAAGTCTTCCCATTCAACCACATGCTTGCGTTTGATCCTTTGGAGATGTATTTTAATGATTACAGTCACTGGTGAATCATATCTGTGGCACTCTCACATCTCGAAACGAGTCATTTTTTCGAACCTATCAGCTAAGGACCCCATACAGCAAAACTCCACTGTCTTTTTAGACAGCCCCTCTGCATCTTGTAACTGTTCCTTAATCTTTGTCTCACCCTCCCTGCAGCTTTGACCATGTGATCAGTCCAATTTAAGTCGTAACCGAGCAGAAGTGGGAGCACGCTGTAACTAGACATTTTGCACCCCATAGAGAAACAGGGTGAGCTGAGTAAATGCGACAGGACTGTGTTTTGACCACTCTCTGGAAATGAGAACATGTTGTCATAACTCTGCCAACCATGTACAATTTGTAAGGCGAGTGTCAAATGAAGCTTTCTCCTGCAACAGGATGTAGCAGAAAGACAGTACAGGCAATTACAGTGGTGTTTCTTACTGGGAAAACCAGGAACACTCCACGTCACATTGGAACTGGATGGAGGATGAAGATTTTGCTACTGCACTACGATGCGTTTCCAAACCAGATACAGGTACTGCAGTCCAAAGGAGATCTGCATCCCTCAGGGTGCATTCATATCTGTCACCCAAACACTTTCTCTAACCTCATTATTTTGTACCATCCAACAGAGAAAAGCTACAAATTATAAAACTCCTCTAACATCATCTGATAGAGAACTCGATGAGATATTACCACACTCTTCTCTCCTGATATATCGAAAACAAATACCGTCTGTATGTTGACATCAATCATATGTGACAATCCTATTAAAAATACAGGTACACGTCCACTGGAGCAGGGGGCCAGTGATCGTATTAGCTTGCACAGTCCTCTGTAAAGTTTCGTCTCCTGCACTGTAGGAGGACCATATCCCACAGACTATCAACCGCAAGACAGGGCCCCTGTGTTGTTCTTTCATAGGCAGTTTGATATTTTGTTTTTTTTCTGCTGTAACACATCCAGGCAACAAATGACTACAGCTTTGTACACCGCCACACTTTTTTTTCACCACGACTTCGAGGTCTGTGTTAGGTGCTAAACTAACATTAACATGTTTTGATCAATTGGCTCTCACAGAAAGCTGGACATCACATGGTGTAAACTATGCTGGTCCCACAATATACAGGATGCTTTAAACACAAGACAGAGGCAGCATCTCTTATTGGCAAAAATGTGGAAGACATCACAATGTATGGAAACTGAAAAAATTTGCAGCATTGTGGAGCATTTTCAAACAGCTGCCGGAAGGTGATTACCTCTACATTTAATCTCATCTTTCATTGTGATAGGTACAAGATATCTAGGTGTTCCATCTCGAGGAGGCCAAGAGCACTGATCCCTTATACTGCAGCCATAAACACGATCACTGTTTCAGTGCTGGCCATCCTGGAAGATGTTGCTCCCACCAAGACTCTCTTGATCTCAAACATTTGGTGTCACTCAATCGTTACGTGGTAATCAGCATCATACCAGTTGATGGATGGGATGGAAAGGACACGGTCGAGTGCTGTAGTAAGCACCACGGTTGACAATTTTAGCAATTTTACCAGTTTTTCCATAATTTCACTGCCAACCAATGACACAGCAGCATGCCTCCCAATTTCTGCATCATCGCTAAACCTCCCCTCCACTATTTTGCACGTACCATTTACTAGATTCTGAAAGTAGATAGATGACTGTGCAGTACGTCCATTCATGGTTAATACTCCAAAATATACCAGACAGCATCCTACACTGATGCAGTTAGGTTACCCACATATTTCTAGCACTTCGATCATAGTGTGTAATTTATCATTATGATTGCACATCTCTCTCTATATGGATGGGAATCACAGAGAATTCTGCAGTCTCAGGATAAATTTGAAGATCCAAAGATCTCCTCACATTGTCTTTGACCGACCCTCCCTACAACACTGTCACTGATTTACTATGCAGCTGACCAGAAACAGGAGGGTACTATACCTGCTACATGCCACATCTCGTGAAGGAACAGAGTGAGCCAAGTTCATAATTATTGTTCATCAAAGATTGTTCGGCACCAATCTTAACTCACAGCACCCATCCAAGTGCACAAGATCTCTACAGACGTACATATGTCAAGGATGTTAGCACAACTTATTGGTTTATAGCAGATTGAGAGTGTTGTGGTGATATAAGAGATAGTTAAGAAGAAACATGTGGTTTATGCATGATGGACCTTCAGATGGATGGAGTTTGATGCATTTTACAATACTTAACTGTGCTATTAATGCAAAATTATTGTTCTTAAGTCTGGGGTCAGTACCAAGAAGGTATTGGCAAGAGCAAAATGATTAAAGAACATAAACACATGCACTCCTAAGGCTGCATAGTTCTGCACTTAAACATGCTATAATGGTAAAGAAAGGTGGTTACCAAAATATTAGCAATACGGAGTGCAATGCTCTGAATACTCTAATGCAGGACATACATGTCCAACACCTGACATACTTCCACCCTGCAAGTTTTCTATCCCACTCACTACGCTGACAAACTTTAAGATGATAACACTACTTCCCTCTACACCAAAGAAAAACATAAGAGGCTTGCAGAAGGCTGTCATGACCCCGAATAGAGCCGAGCTAGTGCTCGATAATACGTCTGGAGTGAGATCTCAATGGCGGCATGTCGTTACTTCTCTGTATGAGATTCTTGTTTTCCTGCCGGGGAACTTACAATAGACAATCGAATTTTTAATTTTCAATTAATACACGCTGTTTTGTTATAGTAATTGATCTGTCAAGCAGGAACCGAGATAACCGCTATTTATCTCACTATTAATGTCTCTGACTCTTTTACAATGATTAAAATGTAGATGAAGCATATGGACTTCAAGGAGTAACAAATTTACTAACTACTGAACAACAGTGAAACAGGCCTCAGATTGTTTTTTACTCACGTTCCAAGAATGTTGGAAAGACGTCTTGCCGCACGTACCTGAAATGAAAGTTTGTACTTAGTGAGACACATAGCACACAAATTCCCATGAACACACTTTAAAAAACAGATCTGTATCTCAGTTCTGTAAGAATTTGCGAGAAATGAAGATAGTGGCAAAAAGAAGCAGCAACATACGTGTTGCTGCTGAAGGAATGAAGAGAAGAAGTGGTTTTTTCCTCGCTGAAGCAAAAATCCATAAATGGAGGAAAGAAATTCCGTCACTACGTTTACAAGTCAGATAATTCTAATAATGTCGATCGACAACAGAATTTACTTCAAGTATGAAACAAACATGTCAACAACAGAACAAAATTGGAACAGTGAATGGAATTCACACACTTAAAAGAAATACCTAATACTCTTACTTCTTACGAAACAAATTCGTGTCGATGAGAGACGCTTTTCACAAATATTATTATGCTATCTAATGGCAGGTTGACAGATACTGAAATAAATATCCAGCTGCCGCTAAACTAATTTGACATCATTCATGTTTTAGAATCTCAAGGTAGTCGTTACCCACAGCTCAACTTAGTGGTCATTCTGAGTTACAAGTAACGATGATTTATCGTGTTACACTGCTTCAACGTCCATAGAAAGAATTTGTCTCCACTCAGTAGTTGAGACACAAACTACTTATTGAAGCAACACGACGAAAATGTTATTTTAACAGCTGTAACGCGATTGAGTAAAGTAAAATCTAAGTATCTATTACTATATCTCCATGACACTATTTAAAGACACCAATCGTGAATGATGATAATAGTTTACTTTTATACCAGAAGAGATTAATCGTTTTCTCCCACCGTCCAGAGAAAGAGCGAAGTTTTCCAGATCCATTACAAAATGAATGTTTCATTTCACCTGGTGATAAGTGAGCATCATCTTCCAATGCACAATAATGAAGAGCCTTGGAAGAGGTATGCGGATTTCACGTTACTGCTTTAACTTGTAATTTATAATTGGGGACGTAATGAACAGTTATTGGTATACCATCTTCTGGGACTGCTGAGCAAAATTTTGGTGTCATGGAATCTCCACTGACCGGCTCTTGTCCAATTCTAAATGTTCCATAATCAGGATTACGCCTATTGGAAGCTGTAGCACTGAAGCATATCGCCAACATTATACTAACAAACACTGCCCTATTTTTCAGCGGTTCTTAGAACGAATGTTTTTGAAACTGATTCAAATCCTTTCTCAAACTCTAGGAGTCCCAGATAAAGTGGTAATTCCACCTCAGTAATCCATTGTACACTTTAATTTAGTTCACGAATTGTAAATGGTTGAATGTACTCTAGCTACTTCTAAGCGTAGCTTTTCCTTTGCTTGGTAAAAATACAATTTTCCTTCTGTTTGGTTGGGAACGATTTTACTGAATATTTCGTATATTATGGAGAGGTGGCAAAAATATTTACAGATTTTTATGTTCTGTCGTCCTCCACTGTTATGAATCGGTCCAGTTTTGGGGAAGATTGCCTTTTGTATTATATCTGACACTGCAATCAATTTTACAGAAACAAGATCATCCCCTGGTGACTCCTTTCTTCGCACCACCAATGGCTTCAGACAGGTCATCTGGCATTATTATTAAATCAGGATATCATTATTGCCACTATTAAGCATTTGTTTTCTAAGCTAACTACACAAACAAATACGGAAAGCTTCGATTATCGTACAATTTCCAGTCGTCAACATCTGTTCCATCTGCTGTTTAAGGTGATGAAGTGTGATGTCCGCTTAGCTTTAATTCAGCAGCGCACTGCTTTAGTCCCTAGCTCTACTGGAGTTGGTGAGATCCATCTGCCTCCAACTTTTGACCTTGTAACGTAGCAAGTTATTACGAGATAACATTCGTTGCAGTAAGGCACGCAGCCTTATAGCAAGGTGGCTTCAAGATGGCTAAGTTTTTTCTTCGCTCTGACTCACGGCGCAGCTGACGCTACCGGCCGTGTGAACAGTCTCAAGTAACATTCAGTCGGTACCCAATTTCTTACCCCCTACGAATCTAAATAAATAATAGTAATTATCATCCGATTTTGTTCAAACTGGGTACGCAATCTTTTGTTATAAAGAAAGAGATCCTATCAAAATTTCAGATTTTTATCTATTATAGTTACAGAGATTAACAAAATTATTTAAATATCCTAAACCCGACACTCATGTTTCAAAATTCAGTTAGGAACAATAACCAAACGTCTTTTACTATCATATGAAGTCATAAAAAACTCACAGTATATAAAATCACTTAATTGGAATTTTCTTTTCAAAACTTTAATTACTTTACATTATGTGATGTAAAAATCATTCAGAATTGTAATGTGCTTATTGTTTTTTGGTGTGAATACATTGGAATGAGTGAATGAGTGAGTGTGTGTGTGTGTGTGTGTGTGTGTGTGTGTGTGTGTGTGTGTGTGTGTGTGTGCGGGACATACGTTAAAACTTAATGTCATTTTATGTCAACCTTATAACATTGGACTGTGGGAAAATTGTGTTGCAACCACGATGCTGATGACGTACGTCGATGTGTGCTTGCTTAAGTAAGAGAGCAGCCAGAATAAAAGTCTGAAGCGGAAAAAGTGTCTATAGTAATTTAAGGAATATTTTGCATTTCTTTCTATTTTATTAATCAATATATTAGAAACTGAAATTGTAATGACGTAAGATGACTATCTGATTAGTGGTTTGCTAAGGCAAGTTCTGCCGCGAGAATGATCTGGAAGGATCATTCTGATTGGTCGATCAGATCAATAGCCAATCAGAATTAAGCGGTTCCTGCAAGCAGATAGATATGCAGAGAGAAGAGGAGCATCGAGCGAGTCGCTCGCTAACCTACTTCCGAGTAACACCATGTTAGATGTCTCCGTGAAAATAATATGCAAAAT
This sequence comes from Schistocerca piceifrons, assembly GCF_021461385.2. NCBI lineage: Eukaryota > Metazoa > Arthropoda > Insecta > Orthoptera > Acrididae > Schistocerca > Schistocerca piceifrons. The sequence goes on from NC_060138.1 coordinate 754,592,229, forward strand.
GAAGACGTAGTGAATTCATTGCGTTTAAAAAGTGTCGTGACTACGGTGGCTTAAGTTACGAACATTTTGAGGAAAGTTTGATGTTTCTGAATAAGTTAGTTGAAGTTTTATAAGCGTGTGATCTTTTCGTCGTAGAGACAATTCCGCGTCGCATATTCCGTGTTCTTGATGGAATACTTTGGCGATCACTTCTGACATACAAGGCCACTGAAACGACCGAAAGTTAAACTCGCTAACAGTGGTGGGTGAGTGACTGTTAGATCGGAAAATTGAGTCGGACTTTCAGAAATTCTGGCTGCTTTTTCGTGTGAAAATGTTGTATAGACAGGGAACTTCGAATGATAGCGCATTTGCCTTATTAAATACGGATCTGATAGCCATTTCATGTGCTTCTTTATGAATAAAAGGACGTTAATAGAATTTTCAGGTGCTTCCTGCAATTAAACTGCATTCTCCTACCGCCCGAAATTTGTGAAAATGAACTAACAGGAACTGATTTGCAACTTGAGTTACGCGGCCTCTGCGTGATAGGTATTACACTACTGGCCATTAAAATTGCTACACCAAGAAGAAATGCATATGATGAACGGGTATTCATTGGACAAATATATTATACTAGAACTGACATGTTATTACATTTTCACACAATTTGGGTGCGTAGATCCTGAGAAATCAGTACCCAGAACAACCACCTCTGGCTGTAATAACTGTTCAGAGATTAATCTCATCATCTACGTACGTGTAAGCTTCATTTTCCAAGATGTTGAACATATTTTTCTATTTCTTTCGGCATACCACTCTATTCTTTAAAAAATATCTCATTCTCTACAGTTCTGCTTTCAGCTAATGCGTCATGCTTTAATTTTATTCTTACTCTGCATCTTAGTAGCCTATGATTATTTCAAATTCTAAACTGGTTCAGCAAGATCACAGCCTGTATAATTACTCGACTGTAGAAAGAAATACAGTAAGTTCCCTTTGTAGTTTCATTTGTTCCTAGGCATGGCTTCTTACGAATGCGTAGATCTACAAGTGAAGTGTGTATACCTGAAAGGACAGCGATGCACTTTAGAGAAAAGTGTTAGTTTTTTCACCCCGGCCTTGTTCCTCATTTATTTGAAATGCTTCTCCAGAGACAAGCATGCCAAGGACTGAATAACGTCACAGTAAGGATTCCATTTTTCACTAGCCCCAACAACATGAACAGGTTCATCTGTCTCTCTCTGGAGAAAAACACGGCATTAAGCTATCCCTAGCCCCACAAGAAAATTTCTCTTGCTTACGGCGGGGAGGATGATTATAAACAATGAGGTCACACTCTGGAGGCGATCCTTGCGATCATGAAGAACATACAAAACTGGTATATTCATACCATACAGCATCGCGTATATTACAATGCGGGATGGTAATCTAGGCAGAATTCCCGTGGCAAAGTGCAACGAATCAGCGGTGACGGTTCATATTGGCGACTGCTTTGTGGAGCCGATCACACGCGAAGCATGTATGTACTTCTCGCAGGACAGTCTGCCTCCCCTGCGGGAAGAGCTACTTTGCTAGTACAAAGAGTCACTAATTCCTGCGGCCTCATCTGTAACATATTACGTTCATTATATTTGCAGACTGCAGCTCTCCGTGAAATCAGTCAACAATCAGGGGTTTACTTGATAGAATGTAATAATTTTGAACAGGGAAAAGCCTGTCCCAGCAACAATGCACTGAGCGATGTGGTGCAGTGGTCAAGAGACTGAACTTGTGTCGGGAAAGAGCAAGGCTCAAACCCTCGTCACAGATCCAGATTTATGATTTCCGTGCTTTCGCTAAAACAATTAAGGTGAATGACGGTATGTTTCTCGTGATTTGGACACTGCTGATTTCTTTCCCAACATTATCAAATCCTGGATTGTATCCCCTAACTGATGGGCTCTTTGTCCACGGAACTTTATACTATAAATTTCTGTCTTCCTCTCTCCTACTTTTCCCTCCGAGAGCTGCCTTCTTTCAAGGCGCCAGGAGCTTGTTTTCGTGGGCTGTAGCAGCTGCGTCCGGACGGGCTTATCGTAAAGCAGAAGTAGGCCGCGAGCAATGGGAGGACGCAATGAAGCGCTGTGCTTCCCGCTTCCGCTGACGACAGCAAGGCACCCGTTAGCCAAGGCAATGCCTCTTTCGGTGGTCTAAAACTACGAGCCAACTATTTCCATACGTCACATGTACCTTATGTGCGAGCGTTTAGGAATTCAATCTTTGCTGTATTTCCTTAGACGACCTATTTTGTCAGAAACAGACGTCATAAATCATGATCAAGAGTTTCAGATTTGGATTCTTTATTCAAGTGTAATCTTCTTGTCTTTTAGAGGTAAGAAGCAATGAGTGTGTTCCTGAGCGAAGCAGTCGTCTTATCTTACGGATACAGCTTTTCAGTATAAAGACTGACACACGTTCATTAAACGTGTGTTTGGATTTAACGTAAAAATGATAAAACTAAACTCCGTCCGAAAAGGCCTTGGAAGGCTCAACGTAAAAATGATGCAAGAGAAAAATCCTTATTTCTAGGGCACACCACACGCTATTCGACACATTATGTTTCAACTTCACACACCAAACGAAAAAAATGATCATCTTTAACACCTGCGCATCAAAATACATTCTGAAGAGCTGTACAACTGAAAAAAAAGTTAAATCTTGGTCGTGTTCAATGTATCCTTGATGAGAACAATTCAACAACCACCTTTATAGGACAGTTTTCAAATAAGAAAGAGACAAAAGTAAAATACAACAATAGTTCTTCATTATTACGTATTTGACAAGCACTGATGGAGGAGGACATAGGCTTTCTTCGCACTTTTCGATGCATTGCAAGTGTTGCACATTTCTAACATCGTCTACTAACCTTCCGTTAGCTCGTCTTCTGTCTTCCTTCACCTTTTGGAGCCCTGCAAAGAATCTTCTTGGTCAGTTTACCATCCATTCGCCTGGATACACGTTTTATCGACCTACAAATTATATGAATTACGGTCATCGACAGTTTCCTGATGCATTTGTCAGTTTTCCTCCGTATTCGAGTAATACCCAACACGCATCTTTCCGTTACTCACCATTGGGAGAACCGTAGTGTTTAAATAGTTTTCGCATCAAAAGCCCACATTTAAAAATTTATTCAATTAAATTTATATGGCATAAATGCAAAAAGCATTAATCACTATAGTGACTATTGTTAATGCTATGTACAATTAAGGGAATAGTCCTCTTTGAAAATTTCAAAAAATCGGTTTTTTCCTTAAAATGTTCTTCCGGATGTCTGTCACTGTAATGTTCATCCCAAATTCTCCAGAAAATCCGTTATCGAGTTACAAGTCGATTTGTGAAAAAGTTTTTCCGAAACTCACACACACCGGGAAAAAAACGGTCGACATCGTGGCCAGTATAGTAGCATGTAATTTCAACGGCAACCTAACAGCCACTATGGAAATTATGAATGTGCTCGAACTGGAGATCGGATCAGCTTGTTACAATCTCTGCAGTAAAACGGAAGAAAATCGAGAGCGAGCAGAGCGGCGGACGACAGAAGCTGCCAAAGACGCTTGCAGGACCACCATGGCCACGAAAAAGATGGAGAACGGCCTTCTTTTGGATCTGGAAAGAATGATGTATGGTCCACGTATACCTGATTAGGACTACAAGAAATGTAACCCAAAACTTAAAACGCGTTATTCTCGAAACCGTATTTTTCAAGTTGGCGGAAAACTTAACTTGAGAATGGTACCTGCTATATTCATCGGAATTTGATTTCGGCATTCTAAATTGGATTCTCTATCATTGTACGTAGCCGTCTTGCGGTATAAAGTCTATTTTCGGTATACGCTTTTGTCTCGAGTTTTTGGGCGAAGGAAACTCCATTTATTTTAACACGTCACCATTTCGTTACAACTTAATATTTTGTAATTATCGTTAGTCTGCTGATAGAAAATATAGTGAAATGACTTAATACAAAATTATTTTGTTACAGGCCCAGTAGTCCCTCCGACGAAAATCTTCCGTGGTCCTTCTACCTAGCGCAGCGGTTACAGGAAGTCTCAGATGGGCATATAAAATGATTTCTTGAAGACAAAAGTTTTATTTCTTAAACTATACCATCAGATTTAGCATTACGTTTTATTTTACTTGGAAACAAAATTACGAAAATTAGCTATTTTTCACACCTCCTTAATTTCTATGAGGTTTTTGTCTTATGATGGTGTATACCTTTATTCATTCCATATATCTGAATGTTTTCCGGCTTAATGGGATCTACGGAACACAATCAATTAATTAATTAATGACTTATTGCCAGAAGATGAAACTGGTACAAGAAAGTAATCGTGTATTGTTCGTTTCACACAAATCGGTAGCTGAATTTTAAAAAGCCTACTTATTTAGCAAAAGCACTTCAGTCCATTTTATCTATTTTGTCTCTTTTGCTGTCCATTCACCAGTTGTCTTCTATTGTCGAAATACAAGAATGCATCGACTACTTACGTCGTTAATTTATTCTATTTTCTTTTCGAATGTTAACTGCATAATATTTTAATCTCATTATAAACGTTTAGACGGTTGCCTGAATTCATGACATGGGATTTCCTTCGGCCTCTGTTTGTGAAACACTCCATCCGTGTGCCGTCACTTAGAACAACTTCGGGTGACGTGCGACGTCACACAGCAACAGCGGTGAATGCAGGAACTCCAGACAGGCTCGCAAAAATAAGGCACGAGTGCGTCCGGTGGACTGCACACCGCACGCTTGCCAAAGATAAATGAAAACTGCGATTCTAAATGTAATTATAAAAGATATCCTTATGTTATATGCACGTGCATGTAAAATCAGATGGTCCTTTTGAAAATAAAAACTTTGTAGTTCTACATATAAGTTAAAATTTACTCAAAATTTCTGTTTTCATTCATGTAGAAATCGGCCGAATCTTTTCGAAATACTCTGTATTTCTTCGTAAACTGTCATGACTGAATCATTGCACTGTTTCTCATGAGCTATTAGAAAGAAAAATGTTACTGAATGCGGTTCAAATCTTCCTTATAATTATGAACTCTGTCAAAGTTGTAATTCGTATTTATTGGTTCATTTTACAATTTCATTCACGATATGTACACGATTCATCGTCCTACATGAAAGGGCACACCAGATTTAGAAATCAGTACATAATTTAAACTATCTAATACATTTACACATACAACTGTCAAACTGTGATTATTGTATGACGAAAAATGTGTATATGTTGGTATGAGTGTTACTAGCATGAAAAGATTCATACAATTCAGTCCTAGCGAACTAGTTTTGTAAAAAACACAATAGTAGTTACTGTAAAATTTCATGGTTGTCTATAAATAACTGGAACTATTATTATACCCATGGCACCAAAGCAAAGTTGTACTTAAGCTACAGACTAATTTGCAACTGGTGTGCTTCACTAGATACGGACTTAAGGAGGTTTTACTTCTTTGACTTCCTCCGAGCTTTGAATAGACTTACCCAGCCAAATATAGCGGAACCCACGGTTTAAACAAGACGCCGAACAACGGTGTAACACGGTATATCTGACATTAACAAATTACTGTTAAAGAAGAAAGAAGTGCAAAATGACAGAAAAATCGGAAATCGAACCTTGAACCTTTTGCATTTACAGTCTGCCAGTTATCCACTAAGTCACACAAGTGGGCATATAATGCAAAATGTCGAAAGCATCGCTGTGGGTCGCGAACACCAGCTTCTCTACAGCAGCATACTTTCAGAATGTTTCGCGTCTCCACTGACGCGCGTACTTACTGACAGTAACTTTTCCCTTCTACATTGACAGCCCTTCGCCGTCCACCGAAAAGGACTACAAGCTATGGCATCAGTTTCGTCACTTTAACCTACGGACAACGCCGTCACTGTCGACAGTATACGATATCGCGCGTTCCATTAGCTCATTTTCTGAGAGTATGTCTTTTTACACTCTACGAAAGCGCTGCTCCATTTAGGAAGAGTAGTAGCTGTAACGTAGTATTGCCTCTGCCCTCAAACTTCATTGTTCCTGATTTTATGCAAAGATTGGCAACTCTACGGTAGTGACGTGCTATGAATGCGTTAGGTGACGGAGATGATGTTACGTAACTCACGTACTTCGCACACTGATACACTTGTTGTTAAGCCTGCCGTAATCACTGGCAGTCAAACAGAGCGCTTACGAAAGAGACGAGTGGAGCTCTGATGCTACTAACATCACTTCTGGTAAACTGTGAGACGTTTAGCTCCTTTCTGGTGTGATAGTTGCTCTTCCGTAGCGGGTGTAGTGACGTCATGCCGCTTCGGTTACTTCAGCTTTCCGCGGTGGCCGAGCGGTTCTAGGCGCTTCAGTCCTTCAGCCCGGAACCGCGCGACTGCTACGGTAGCAGGTTCGAATCCTGCCTCGGCCATGGATGTGTGTGATGTCCTTAGGTTAGTTAGGTTTAAGTAGTTCTAAGTTCTAGGGGACTGATGACCTCAGATGGTAAGTCCCATAGTGCTCAGAGCCATTTTTTTTACTTCAGCTTTGGTGCAAAATGTGAAGTTACTCTCGTGTCTAGAGTAAATGCTGCTGAACAGACATCTTAATTCTGACGACCTGTAATAGCTGCTTTAGAATGAGTCATTATTCCACCAGTAGATTTCACACGTTGTGTGTAAAAGAACTGTTGAAAGGAATAGAGAAACAGAAGCAATTTTTAAACCATCATCTCGCGGAATTCTCGTGAATGTCATGAAAATGGATATTTGTACTTACGTTGTAGTATATACTCTGATACTTGCACATACAGTTACAAAAATGTTAAACTTTGCATTTCTACTTACTCATTTTGCCGTTATTATTTTATTGTGTATGTTTTCTAAATTTTAATTTACTTTAATTTGTTTAAAAAAATGCATATACAAAATAGCTATTGTGGTTTCTTTCTGGACGATCGTGGTAAATATTTTTATCTTTTTGATTGCTTCCTCATTTTACAGAATTATTCAAATTAGGAATCATAGTAGTTGTAAAGCACGGTAGGGTTTGGCATGTCGGTCTTTGATAATTTTTTCATGCATTTACGGAAGTACATTTTCATTTTCGAGTTTCGGAAAGGGAGAGAAACTATTCTCCATTTCTTTCTTTCTTTTTTTTCCGCCTTTCTTTCTCCAAATGACACAGTACTCCTTTCCGCGGAAGTGTGTGGTCGTGAGTGACATTCCTGCTCACGCGATGTTCAGTTGTTTGAAGTGACTGATTTCTTGCAATTTCATAACAATTCTTTTTTAACACTTTGTCACGGCGACTTCATCAGAGATGGAGCACCAGGTCGGATTAGGAAGGATGGAGAATGAAATAGTGGTCTGTAAACTGTGGCGGGTGCGATACACGCTTGGAAAAAGTCGAAGAAAGGTCCACTAATTCATCTGTCCAAACTTCGCAAGTTACCCGGCATGTAAAAGATCCGACGGTTCTTCAATGGTGTTTTACTTTATAATTACTGACGAAAAGAACTGGAGACGTTCGCGTAAGTACAGCAACGCTAAAACTTTTCCATTCAGAAATTATGATAACTTATTTTGTTTTACCCAGTGGTTGTATGAGGACGTTGTTGCTTGCTGTTCCGGCATTTCGATAACAAAATCATACTCTCGAATCTACAGATCACCTAACTTTTCGGAATAAATTCTGGAATAAGTCTCTTCCCCCTGTGCCCTCTTTTTTGCCCGATTATGTACGTTTAAGCAAGTATTTTCAGGAGATTCCCATTGATACTAGTTTGAACAAAGTACCTTACAAAATTTTGTCATAGGCATTCCTCGGTAATAAGTTGATTTCTGTAAAAGTCCCGTTCTCCTTATGAAATATCAGTAACTTATAATGACCACATTGTTAACCACACGTGGTCGCAGACACTTGCATATCGAATTACAAGCACACACACAAGGCGCACGAACTGAACACCGGGGAAATCACAATCGTATTAAAGACGACTGTCAAGGGATGATCCACTGGGGTGAACGAGAAATCTCGGAGCGCAAATAGGCCGTGACTTAACGAGCAGGTAGTTTCCAAGAATACTGGGCTCAAATTTCAGACTTCTGCGTGGGTGCGAATTTCAGTGGGTGCAATTTTCATATAGGTCTATACAAAGGAAACAGCAGTGCGTTTTCGGAGCTATCATCCGCGACTCTAGCTTTATGACGCATGAACTACAAAGTGGAGAAAAGTATTTGGAATAAATGTGTGGTAGGCCCAGAGTACGTGCTTTGGCAGATATTATCGAGCGATGTGGTTCAGGACGACGACAGCGACGCATATCATGGTCTGGCCTTGCAGATTCACATTTTCTGCGATTCCCCTAATTCGCTTAAGGCAAACTGTTCCTTTCAAAACCCACTGTCTTTCTCCTTCACATTCCTTGCACACTCCGATCCTCTGCTCCTTCTTTAACGACCTCGTCATTGATGGGACATTAATTCTGACCTTCCTTCCTTTTTTTAGCAGACCTGAATGAAAAATAAAAGGAGTTATTTTCCCGAGAATACAACGTACATCCTGGAATCGTTTATACGACACATCGGTTGGTACGACTGTAAAACTGTGGGCCAACTTTGTCGCAATATTACAAATTAGGTAAACCGCTTGCTGTTACGGCGTGGAGTAGCACGGTGCGAGGGAGTCCGGGCAACTGGACGTTTTGCCGGTGGTCAGTTGACGTCAATTGCGGCGCGCGTCCGGGGACGTGGTCCCGCTAACCCAGACCTCGTCTCGCTGCCTTCCAGCTCAGCACGCCGGCCGACTCTTTTGAGTCGCTCTGTGCCCCAGCACGGATTTTAGCTCCACATCACTTGGAGCGGTACACAGAGATTGCACAATACTTGAATTACTTTATTATAAATGTGCTTTGAAGGCATTTTCTTCGCCGACATGATTGAAGCAGAATGCACTAAAATGTTTCTTAGTCTTTTGCTCGCACTATATGAACTCGACTGTTGTTCAGTTCAGGTCAGCAGCACGTGACATCGTGAGTCCAATAGTGAATTATCAAGTACCACCTACGTCTACACTATGCAATCCACTGTGAACTACATGGCAGAGGGTAGGTCCCATTCTACCAGTTATCAGGACTTTCACCCGTTCCATTCACGAATCGGGAAAAGAATGACTGTTTAAATATCTCTGTGCGTGATATAATTAATTTAAACATGTCTTCGTGATCGCTATGGGAGCGATAAGGAGAGGGTTTTAAATTAATCCTAGATTCATAACTTAAAGTTCGTTCTAGAAACTATCTAGGTAGGTTATCACTGGATAGTTTCCATCTCGCGCACATGTTGCCACTGTTGTTTGAAGTACTCTGCAGAAGTTTAGCTGGGAAGCCCTTACACATCCTCCATACAGTTCCGATCTCTTCAAATTCAACTTCCATATTTCACGAGAACAAAGACATTTGTAGCCTCCGATTTGATTCGGACGAAGAGGTGCACGTCTCGATACAACGATGGTTCCGTAGACAACCGCAAACATTTTTCTATGAAGGTATCTACATCTACCTCTACATCTACATGATTAATCTGCAATTCACAATTAAGTGCTTGGCAGAGGGTTCACCGAACCACCTTCAAACTATTTCTTTACCGTTCCACTCTCGAACAGCGCCCGGGAAAAACGAACACTTAAATATTTCTGTTCGAGCTCTGATTTGGGCGCCAATAAAATATTTTCACGGTCTGAGGATAAAGATGGTGACTGAAATTTCATGAGAAGATCCTGCCGAGACGAAAACCGAATTTGTTTTAATGATTGCCACCCCAATTCAATCATCATATTCGTGTCTCTCTCTACCCTATTTCGCGATAATACAAAACGAGATGCCCTTCTTTGAACTTTTCGACGTCCTCCGACGATTCTATCTGATGCGGATCCCACACCGCACAGAAACACCTCAGAAGAGGACGTACAAGCGCAGTGTAGGCAGTCTCTCTAGCAGACCTGTTGAATTTTCTCTGTCTTCTACCAATAAATCGTAGTCTTTGGTTTGCTTCACCCACAACGTTATCTGTGCAGTCGTTCTAACTTAAGTCTTTCGTAATTGTAATCCCTAAGTATTTAGTTGAAGTTGCAGCTTTTATATTTGTGTGATTTATAGTGTAACCCAAATTTCACGTATTCTTTTTGTTACTCATGTGCATGACTTCACATTTTTCATTATTTAGAGTCAACTGTCACTTTTCGCACAATATGGACATCTTGTCTAAATCCTTTTGCAGTTTGTTCTGATTATCTGATGAATTTATAAGACAGTAAATGACAGCATCATCTGCAAACAATCTATCTAAGAGTGCTGCTCAGTCTCCTAAATCGCTTGTGTAGATCAGGAACAGCAGACGGCCTGCAACACTTCCTAAGGGAACGCCAGATATTACTTCTGTTTCACTCGATGATTTTTCCGACAGTTATTATAAACGGTGACATTTCTGACAGGAAATCACAATACCAATTGCACAACTAAGACGAAAGTCGACAGGCATGTAATTTGATTAGAAGTCACTTGTCAGGTACGGTGTCAAAAGCCTTCTGGAAATCTACAAATATGGAATCAATTTGACATCCTCAGTCGATAGCACTCACCACTTCGCGAGAATAAAGAGCTAGTTGTTTTTCACAATAACGATATTTTCGGAATCCGTTTTGGCTATTTGTCAATAAATCGTTTTGTTCGAAATAACTCATAATGTTCGAACACAGAATATGTTCCAAAATCCTTATGCACATCGACGTTAATGATATGGTCCGGTAATTTAGTGGATTACTCGTACTACCTTTCTTGAATATTGGTGTGACCTGTCTTTAGGTACGGCCTTTCAACGAGCGATCGGTTGTACATGATTTCTAAATATGGAGCTATCGTATCGGCATACTCTGAGAGATACCTGACTGGTACACAGTCAGGACCGGAGGCCTTGCCTTCATGAAGTGATTTAAGCTGATTTGATACACCGAGGATATCTACTTCAAAGAAAGGAAACTCCCCATCACACCTCCCTCAGATCTAGTGGTAAGTTGGCCCCGTAGATAGCCCGTCACAAACTGAACACAGATCAAGCAAGAAAACAGGAAGAAGGTGTACTGAACTGTGAAAAAAAAAAGCAAAATAGAAATAGTAAAAGGTCCAATCTTAACCAATGCAATACTGAGCAACGATGTATAGCCGGGGCGCCATGTTTAAGCGGTCGCGGTATTGGACTGTAAAGCAAACGAGCCGTGTTCGAAACTCCCTCGTGCCCTTCCCCCCTCCCCCCCCCCCCCAAATTATGAACTGCTCGTCCCGTCATTGAAATGTTTGAAGTCTTGGCAGTTGTCACACAATACATTTGTTATAGAATATGAATCATGCGGTAAGAATACGTTGCCGTCGCAAGTAGTAAACGTGATGAATAGTGAGAGCACGCGAGATACCACATAGACGTCTCACAGAAATGGAAATAACAAATCAACGGTTGTGAACACTGTTACAACATAGGAATTCAAAAGTCAAAACTTCCAAAACGGAACGCGATTTCAAAAACGTGAAAAACGTTATGTCAAAGCACAGAGAAACTGTGTGATTGTGAAACAGTCGCATTCATTTGTTGCAGCTTATGTGACAAACAATTACGTTTTGATCATTTCCTTGGGAATGATCACATTCACATTTATACGAAGATCTAAATCGGGCAAGGAGGCAACCTCAATCACTTACCAACCATACAAATTAGGTGCGTCGATAAGAGATTACTATCATATGACACACATACTGTCACTATTGCCATTGCCGGGTATGACATTAGACGCGTTTCCCGGGGAGGGGGGGGGGGGGGGTCATTCGTCTGACTTGTCATCAAACGTTTGCTGTTCCCACTTCATTTCGACAGTAGTTGGGCGGAATCAACTGTAATTATAGGTCCCTTCCTTACACCTCGCTGCTGCAAATGGACGTTACACAGCGACACAGATTCAAATTTGAACACAGCGGGGAAAAAAAGACAAGTGGGAGGTTTGAACACGACTCGCCTGAGTGGCAGTCCAACAGCATGACCACTTAACCACGGCGCCGTTGTTCTCTCAGGCTGCTCTGTATTGCACTTCTTGTTCATGGACCGTTCACTGCTTCTATTTTGCTTTTTGAACAGTGCAGTACACCTTCTCCCTCTTTTCCTACTTGACCTGTGTTCAGTTTTTGACGGGCTGTCCACTGGGCCCTCTTACCACAAAATTTGAAGGGGATGGGATGGGGAGTTTCCCTCGTAAGTTCCTTATGTTGGACGTTGTTCTTGGTTCGAATTCTGGAATGTTTACTTCGTCTTCTTTGGTGAAGGAATTTCGGAACCCGTATTTAGTAACTGCGATTTAGTGGCACTCTCATCAGCAACATCATCATTGTCGTCGCGCAGTGATAACATTGATCGTGTTTTTCCGCTGGTATACTTTACATACGACTAGCATCTTTTTGGATTTTCTGCCAGATTTCAAGACTAAGTTTCGTTGTGGAAAGTATTAAAAGCATCTCGCATTGAAGTTCGTGCTTCTTTTCGAACTTATGTAAAACTTCGCCAATCTTCAGGGTTTTGCTTTCTTTTAAATTTGGGATCCTTTTTTCGTTGCTTCTGCAACAGCACTCTGATCTGTTTTGTGTACCATGGGGGATCAGTACCGGCTCTTATTAATTTATTTGGTATACGTGTCTCAACAGCCGTCGATGCTATTTCTTTGAATTATAACCTCACCTGGGCTACGTTTATACAGGACTATTCACAAACAAACAACAGATTTCAAACATTTATCGCTTTCAAACTACGTAAGACAGAAACACAATTCCAACGTTACTGAAAAGAGAAAAGTTCAAATTTCTATGCATTCAACTTGAACACCATGTGGTACACGACAAATATAAAAACGGTGGCTCATTTTCTTCGACACACGAAGCAGCTGGTCTCTCGTTATCGAATCACAGTTTCAACAATGCGATGTCACAGACTTTCAAGAATGTCGGGCTTTTTATTCCATCAGTATTCTGACTGGTTTGATGCGGCCCGCCACGAATTCCTCTCCTGTGCTAACCTCTTCATCTCAGAGTAGCAGCCTATGTCCTGTACTATTTGCTGGATGTATTCCAATCTCTGTCTTCCTCTACAGCTTTTCCCTTCTACAGCTCCCTCTAGTGCCATGGAAATCAATCCCTCACGTCTTAACAGATGTCCCATCATCCTGGCCCTTCTCCTTATCAGTGTTTTTCACATATTACTTTTCTCTCCGATTCTACACAGAACCTCCTCATTCCTTACCTTATCAGGCATAGTGGCGATAAAAACGCGGTCTTTTATGTGGCCCACAGATAAAAGACACAAAGTGTGAGGTCTACAGACCTGGGAGGCCACCTGCTCCTCCTTTTCCAATCCAATATCCTTGAATTGCGTGATTCCGGTAATGTCAGACATGCTCAGAGAAATTTGGCCTCTAGGCGTCCATTACGAGCAACAGGACGAAATCCCAGGCACTGCTGTGCGCTAGTAAGTGCGTAAGCCTGCACTGCACTGAGACACCAACGTAACTGATCTAAGTTCCATTCCACGAGTTCAAGATCCTCCAGCCTATAGTTCAGCCCTATAATCGACATTTCAGTGACGATTCGTCATTCAAGTCGATATTGCACAGGTATATCAGGCCCACTTCGTCAACACATTCCTCGAGGAGGCATGAATCAACCGCACTGAACAGGCCAAAGTATCTGCTGACATGAACCCGATTAAGTTATCTTAGCACCAGTTGAAATTTGGTGTATCCCCGTAGGAACCTTCCTCATACATCGGAACACCTCAGGCGGAACTCCGGCGAAGAGTGCAACAGGACTCAGCGACGAAGTCGCGACCACCTCGTTAAGAGTATTCCAAGGATAATCCAAGCATGTTACAATGCTTTGAGCATAACAACATGCTATTGAACGCTACTCAGAAGCAGATTTTGATTTCATAATGTGCAGTTTCGACCAGAATACCCTTAACTTGGCTATTGGTTTACTTTTATTTCACAGGATAGTTTTTGTTTTTTCTGTGTATTCTTTTATTTCCTGCTATCGTTGAGTCAACGTTCACACACGTTCGTAGATATGCAGTTAGCGGAAACCGTTTTTGACAATTTAATAGCCGCGCGGAGTGGCCGCGTGGTTAGAGGCGCCATGTTACGGATTGCACGGCCTCTCCCTCCGAAGGTTCAAGTCCTCCCTCTGGCATAGGTGTGTGTGTGTGTGTGTGTGTGTGTGTGTGTGTGTGTGTGTGTGAGTGCGTGCGCGCGCGCGCGCGCGCGCGCGCGCGGCGCGTGTGTGTGAGCGTGCGTGTGTGTTATTCTTAGCATAAGTTAGTTTAAGCAGTGTGTAAGTCTAGGGACCGATTACCTCAGCAGTTTGGTCCCTTAGAAATTCACACACATTTCAACACACACAATTTAATATAGACGCTAAACAGTTTTCTCCAAGCACTAATTGCATATTTCTAACTAGTCCGTGTCTTGACATTCACAGTGACTGTATGAATTACACACCGTAGAGATCATTTTCTCATTCTAGTTGATGTAAACAGTATATGTATACAGAGTCAGAAAGAATCCAAAAAGCTTGTAAGAGTGTTGCAAGGTAGGTTGTGCTGTGAAGGAATTGTTAGTAAAAACATTCGATACGTTGCGCCGTTTACCCGTCAGTTAGAATTGAAGTTAGCCAATCACGCCGTTGCGCGCACAAATTCAAGCGGACCGCCAAATACAGTGTGACTCAGGAGGAAAGGTACACGCTTTGAGGATTGATAGTATGAGTCTGAACAATAAACTTCGTATGAACATATGCCCTATTCGAATGGTTTCCGAGATAGGACACATTTAATATCACATTCGGCCAATTTGATGTTTACACTGTACCACAGTAGTGTAGAGCAAGTTGAGACAAACAGTTTTATATGGGCACTTGTAATCTATCAAGTCGGGAAAGTACCTCAAATTGGCGTACAAAAACTGCATAAGCTGCAGCGCAAGCGCGTTGAGCGAGTTTTTCAACATTCTCGCGCTCTCTTCGCACAAACCATTAGTTCTAGAGAAAAAAATGAATAGGACCTTTTTTGTATTAAATTTAATATAGTTTAATTTTGTACTGCGACACGTTTTCGCTGGAAGGTGTGGCTTTCGAGTTATTCAAGAAAAACATATAAAAGTGATATATAATATGTTCTATCTCGGAAACCATTCGGAATAGGGCATACGACCTTACGAAATTTTTTGTTCAGAATCACTAATACTATCACCCCTCAAAGCATGTACCTTTCCTCCTGATTCACCCTGTATAAGTGTTAGTTATTCTCATAGCGTAGATGATAGCGGAGCAAATTTCTTAGCTTTTGGCATGGGTTCGGTCCTTACTATCGTCTCACGTCCAGTTTTTTTATCACTCTCTTGTTCGGTTTGTGGAAACCAAACGAAGAATACGTTCGGTGACACAACCTCTGGCGGGCAGCCTGAATTTGCGCGCGCGACGGAATGATTAGCTACCGTCAACGCTAATTAACTCGGAAACGGCATAACTTATCGAATTTTTTTTCTTAATAGTTACTTCTCAGCACAACTTACTCATCAGACGTAGTATCGGGAGTTTGTATGAGTCACACCTAATACCCGTAAGATACACTATTTAATCTGTTCTGGGCCATGAAGGATGCATGGAAAAACCATCGGTTATTAAAAATGAACTATCCAAAAAAAAAAATCGGATTGCATCTCTCATGTGGCAACGTACAATCATTCCTTCATAAATCTCCTACATTTCTGATAAACGTTAACAGCAGCTACAGTAATTAAGCATGGGGTTAATCCACTATCTTTACATTAAAGAATAGTAGAAAAGCAAAACATTATGAAAACAGAGAAGGCAGTATTTACAACATGCTTCTACGTTCGGTTGCACATACCGTTGTATTTTCATTTTTGCACGAAAATCGTAAAATTCTCCACCCCTATTACCGTACAGAACGGGTTACTTAAAGCTTTCCAAGTTAACAGACTAGGTTTGTAACAAAGAGGTTCTCCACTCCCTTATTTCATCCACTATAGTAAGAACTCACTACAGATAGAATATTAACATAAGCTCAAGAGTTCGAATTATGGTGACTTAAGTGTTGCGCAATTACTGTAATTGAACAGTGAACCTAAAATTTTATATTAAAAAACTAAAAACCCGCCTCGATTGCGAAAAAAGCACCTAGTGTGTAATCGAGGCGGGTTTTCAGTTTTTTAATATATTAACCAACGATTGCTGACGCGCTGCGATGTTGAAAGTTCTTAAACCTAAAATTTCATTGTCATTTTACACAGATTAAGAAATAAATACCGCACTCTATGAATTGATCAATGTTGGGTAAATCTAATCGTAATATAATTAAATTGAGAGCCGGTAAAGAAACACCGTCGTAAACTGTCAGTCTTTCTCCGCTTGGACGAATATGGCAAAAGAGGTCATACTCGTACACCGGAGGCTCACTTAGCAGATGTGAAACAGGAGGGTTACACGTTACCTGCCAATTATGTATTGTGATATTAGTCTTATGATACCACAGATGCCTGCTAGGATGACAGTGCCTAGTGTGGTTTTTAAAGTAAGCAGGAGTCAGCAGAAGACTAAAAATTTTCAAAAGTTAAAATGTACAGTAGGGCGCCCATCCTCGAGGATTACGTGTTTGAAATCTTTAACTGTGTTTGTCGTGAAACACTAATGGCAATGATGGATATAGAGCTCACTCATCGTCTCCACGTGATGCCATTGGTCGCGAAGTGCTATCAGCATACGAGGAATGGGAGTAATGCTGTGTAGAGTGGAAACTACGCAGCAGCTACGTAACTGGGCGAGGAAGCCACAGAAGCGACCGTAGCGAGAATGTCACGGCTGTCAAGAGATGAGTGGCCAACCGCACTTGTGCCTTGGAAACTTGTACAGCACGCAATAAGATGTGTCTAATATTTGTTCAGTGATTACTTTTTCTTAGCAGTTACTCATGAGATTCTGCACAATGTAACGTATCAATACACAGTCATTCATTGCGAAAAGAGCCAGTTTTCACTGGCACTAACATTTGATTTCATATCCCAATCCAGCTGTTTACCTTAACAGTGTTTACATACACAGCTGTACTCGACAAACAGTTGTTCATCATTCACAATGTAGTTCATGATCCTAGATTTTCCAAAACTATAAAAATTCTTGAACACTTAAGTCCGCTAATGGTTTTATCTAGGGCAATTCACTCCATTGGCTGTAGAATTTCCAGAAATGGTTCACAACATTCTCGAATACACCCAATGCAGGTACCCTAGAAAGCTGTGGTGATACCGTCAAACTGATATTGTCACTAGTTCCTCATGTTCTAACTCATGTAATGCTGTTTAACAACATATTTCAAAAACCTTCCGGATTTTCTGGTTTCCAATTTGTTAAGCAAAATATTTATTTATTTTTCCCCCAACTTCAATTATTGTTATATTTTCTTTTTCAGTGCACAGAATACTGTTGGAGAAAATACCTAACTAGACTGAACGGAACTGAAGGGTTGTGAAGGCGAACGGATTTCCATGGACTTGAAACTCTGGTTATGTATCATTGTGTGGTATGCAAATGTTGCTTCTTGCGCCGCAAGTTGATTATTCACGTCTGAAACCACCTTCACCGTTAAGAAGTTACCACTTTTTGATCTTAACTTGAAGCACGCCTCTCTGTTCGTTGGAATTTATGTGAGTTGCTATGTCGGTGCGTCCCCTTGTCCAATTTAAAATTTCGCACCATAAACTGTACATACAGCGTTCTCACAACATTTTCAATAAACTGACATTCTTGCACCGTCTTAATTTTTAGCTTGCAGTTGTGTCTTTCCGTAAAAGTACTCACTTTATCAAAGTCACTGCCGCAAGCACTAGAATCGTTATACTAACGTACAACACACCGAAGTCGTAACACATGATAATTGTTTACAAGATCGCACTGGTAGCGGAAGTCGCCAAGGGAGGAACTTTGCCGCATAGCAAGGGGTGTCGTAAGCTGGCTGCTAGAGACAAGAGTTAGCCGCAAGAAGACCGAAGAGTCCACAGGCTAAGACCGTTTTCATCGCCTGCAAATCGTCGGCAGTGGTCGCCATCTCGTCTGCGTTGGACGTTTAGAGTTCTCCTTTCTATAAGTCATTCCACAACTCCAAATGAGTACAAACAACTTACGTTTTTTTTGTGAACCAATTTTCCCACTGTACTATTAAGTAAGCAAAGGAAGAGCTAATTTTGATATTATTTTAATTTGGTTATTGTGAACTGCCCATGTTCAAAACAAGGCACCAGTCAGATTACAAAAAGTCGAACTGGACGAATTCCCAGGTAAATCGTAAGTCTTAATACATATACAACTAGTGTCAAATTACACTTTACGGGAATGGACAATATTGTATCACATGAAAGCACCAAATTTCAAATTGGTCTTCACTGGAGAAACGGCTGGTATTAATCCAGAAAAGAACAATAATTATACAGGTGCCACTGCACCATTTTTATTATTAAAATAGTTGACAAACCCAACATTGCATGAGTGTTCATTTTGAAAATATTCTATCAGAAAAAAAAATTCGTTTCCATGTATTCGTGAAAAGACCTTTGAAACTATGTAACAGTCCTACAAAGAAATATGCATAATGTACCAAATGTAAGTTTATTATCCAAGTAAGGAAACATGATCCCAAACAGTTTCTGTACGTTGGGCACAGCTGCTTCGCCTGTGTACAACGCGATTTTGTAAACGTCTCTATGGCAATGCCTCTTCATAGCTCTGAAGGGGGCTACTGTTTTGAGCCACAGCCGTTTGAGCTTCGCAATTGAAAGCTATGAAAAGCGCGGCAAGGTGTCAAAGATCTACTTAATTTGACTTGACTGTGCGAGTGTCTCAGTAGCAAGGAATAATGTATTAGAACTTCATACACGATGCGGGAATTCTTCACGCATCTCAGTGTTCATGAAGTTATATCCCCCTGAGTTACCTTATGTATCGAAAACAGCACATTGGTCACACCAATTTACCAAGGATATATATATTACACTCATTAGTAGATGAACACCATGTATTCGTTACTGCAAAATTAACAAGCACTATTTACATAGTCTATCACACTAAGAGTTTGAAGTAACACCTTTAATTACAGAATTAGAAATTACATCTGATGTGTTTAGTTTTGCTTAATACACATTGAGTATTGACCATGATTGTTTCGTTTAATGATACTGTTGAGTTATACGTGTGTGTGTGTGTGTGTGTGTGTGTGTGTGTGTGTGTGTGTGTGTGTTTTCGTACTGTGTATATAGCGTCGAAAAAACACTTTTTCAAGATTATAGATCCTTTAAAACTCTGAAAGAAGTGGTTACTTGATAAATCAACTTGCTCATTTAAGATGGTGTCGGGTGACAGATTTATACACTCCTGGAAATTGAAATAAGAACACCGTGAATTCATTGTCCCAGGAAGGGGAAACTTTGACACATTCCTGGGGTCAGATACATCACATGATCACACTGACAGAACCGCAGGCACATAGACACAGGCAACAGAGCATGCATAATGTCGGCACTAGTACAGTGTATATCCACCTTTCGCAGCAATGCAGGCTGCTATTCTCCCATGGAGACGATCGTAGAGATGCTGGATGTAGTCCTGTGGAACGGCTTGCCATGCCATTTCCACCTGGCGCCTCAGTTGGACCAGCGTTCGTGCTGGACGTGCAGACCGCGTGAGACGACGCTTCATCCAGTCCCAAACATGCTCAATGGGGGACAGATCCGGAGATCTTACTGGCCAGGGTAGTTGACTTACACCTTCTAGAGCACGTTGGGTGGCACGGGATACATGCGGACGTGCATTGTCCTGTTGGAACAGCAAGTTCCCTTGCCGGTCTAGGAATGGTAGAACGATGGGTTCGATGACGGTTTGGATGTACCGTGCACTATTCAGTGTCCCCTCGACGACCACCAGTGGTGTACGGCCAGTGTAGGAGATCGCTCCCCACACCATGATGCCGGGTGTTGGCCCTGTGTGCCTCGGTCGTATGCAGTCCTGATTGTGGCGCTCACCTGCACGGCGTCAAACACGCATACGACCATCATTGGCACCAAGGCAGAGGCGACTCTCATCGCTGAAGACGACACGTCTCCATTCGTCCCTCCATTCACGCCTGTCGCGACACCACTGGAGGCGGGCTGCACGATGTTGGGGCGTGAACGGAAGACGGCCTAACGGTGTGCGGGACCGTAGCCCAGCTTCATGGAGACGGTTGCGAATGGTCCTCGCCGATACCCCAGGAGCAACAGTGTCCCTAATTTGCTGGGAAGTGGCGGTGCAGTCCCCTACGGCACTGCGTAGGATCCTACGGTCTTGGCGTGCATCCGTGCGTCGCTGCGGTCCGGTCCCAGGTCGACGGGCACGTGCACCTTCCGCCGACCACTGGCGACAACATCGATGTACTGTGGAGACCTCACGCCCCACGTGTTGAGCAATTCGGCGGTACGTCCACCCGGCCTCCCGCATGCCCACTATACGCCCTCGCTCAAAGTCCGTCAACTGCACATACGGTTCACGTCCACGCTGTCGCGGCATGCTACCAGTGTTAAAGACTGCGATGGAGCTCCGTATGCCACGGCAAACTGGCTGACACTGACGGCGGCGGTGCACAAATGCTGCGCAGCTAGCGCCATTCGACGGCCAACACCGCGGTTCCTGGTGTGTCCGCTGTTCCGTGCGTGTGATCATTGCTTGTACAGCCCTCTCGCAGTGTCCGGAGCAAGTATGGTGGGTCTGACACACCGGTGTCAATGTGTTCTTTTTTCCATTTCCAGGAGTGTAGTTATGGGTGAAAACCTCTAATTGTTCCAGAAATTCCATCTTCATTCCCTTCTTACACTGTGTAGAAGATGTAGGTCGATTTTTATGTCTGTAAGTAAATGACTTTTTTGTGCTAGGTGTACATATATGTTAGGGTGTAACGTGTGTAATTGCAGATATAAACATTACTGTATTGCTGGTTTCTTCTCTGTGTCAAATGATCTTCCAACAAACACGCTACATAATTTACTGGTGTTCTGTGGACGGTAGTAACTCCAACACTAAGTGGATTATGGCTGTCAGAAAAGACTAACCGTTTTGTGTCCACAATTCCACACAACGCCCGACCCGCTACCCAGGGGAAAGTAAGCATTAATGGCTTGCTCTTGTTACATACTCATAAATCTGAAAACATACTACTCCTAATAACTATAATAATTAGTCTGCAAATGAAGTAAATACTGATGTAATGTTGTTCAGTACATTGTTGTCTGTCACCTGTCACCAATAAAAATATCTGCACTTAATTCACATACTGCTTAAAACAATTAGAAGGACAAGAATTTTCTCGAGTGTATCATGTATGTAGTCTGTGATTAAGATATATACTATGCCTCTTAGTATTCCGACATGTTTTAATAATGAGAACAATCCTTCACAATACGTTTGAAACCCATGGCAGTATTCAAATGCATCGCGCTATGCGAAAGAGCAAAGTCGAAGAGCAATGTCTCACTCAGCCAATGTGTGTAAGTAACGAGAGCACCTCCATACTCCTTGTGTACAGTTCTACAGCCAACATGATGCATATGACAGGCAGAACGTGTTCGGGCAATAACATTACCGCAGGGATGCTGGACTATTCGTGCAGTATCTACAGAGGTTAAAGTGGCTTCTGGAAATGATTTCGTAAAACTGGTGCATACATAAGAATGGAAGGGCAAAGCAGAAAGCGGAAAACATTACCCAGAGACTAATGATTTGAATTAACTATTCTCTCCACTGGTGCACTGAGACCGCCTGCGACCTACAAAGTGATCTAGGGCAGCAATTGGTTGCTGCTTCAATAACCAAACAATATGCAACAGACTTCGAGAGGCCTGTTTAACACCAAAAAGACCTCATCACATCAATCGATCAACTACTCGGCACGTGAGAGATAGACTTCGATTTGCCTGAGGAACACAGGAGCAGGGACGGCAAAGCCGATATGAGCACAGTTCGCATTGTTGCCAAATTCTTTCCCCCTACTCCAGTGTATTACAGGGTTCTAGTGGTAGATGTGGCAACACTGCAATTTTATTATACAAATTAACAAATTTAATTATGGAAATTAGCCATCCCCCCCTCATCCATCCCCACCCCTCACCCTCCACCAGTTGCCCTATTGCCTACAGTTGGCATTTCGAATTTTGGAGGGAAATTCAAAAAATGGTTGGATTTTCTTTGTCCCAATGCTATGCTAATGTTCCGCCCCACCCAAGACCTGGCAGGAAATTCAAAATGGCGGATGCCCTTTCCGGAACGCGAACCCCGATCGTTCTGGGCAGAAAACCCAAGTGCAACCCCTTACACAGCGGAAATGGTCAGTCTCTGTCAAGCTGTAGGAGAGGAAGGTTAGGTTAGAGTACTTTATTTATTTTATGTGGTAAACTGATGTAAAGATCGGTCCTAATTACATAATTAATCATAATGATCAGTCCTAATTTCACATCTATAAGCATAGTGCTACACAAGGAGCGCCTAAAATCGCAATACAGTTGAAAAATTGACGATGTTATACAACTGGTGTTATCCGGCTGGAAAAAATCACAATACTAGTAGCAGATGTACGCAGAATAAAAAGTAAGTCAACATAGTACCCCTTCACGTACAAGTCGACATAAATCTTCTGCCCCACTTGCAAATTTGCAGGGAAAAGGCTGGAGTGGGAGGTACAATCATTTTTTGGCGGGAAATGGGTTCAAAAAAATGGTTCAAATGGCTCTGAGCACTATGAGACTTACCTTCTGAGGTCGTCAGTCCCCTAGAACTTAGAACTACTTAAACCTAACTAACCTAAGGACATCACACATACCCATGCCCGAGGCAGGATTCGAACCTGCGACCGTAGCGGTCGCGCGGTTCCAGACTGTAGCGCCTAGAACCGCTCGGCCACCCCGGCCGGCGAAATGTGTTCAGCTGATGAGATGTTGTTGATGGACAGAGAGGAGTTTAATAAGTGCATTACCTGTAAGCATACAGCTGAGGACTGTGTATATAGCCTCCTACATGAGTAATGGAAGAATCTGATAATGGATGAGTGTAGCTGGGATACTTTTCAGCAAATAATGGCGATGCAGTCAGATGGACTGAAGATACATTTCACAACCTATAGAGACTATTTACTGTGTTGGAGCTATTCATGTTTCTGAAATGGCCGGCAAAAACACTTTGCAGGAGACAACTTAACTCTCAAACCGACATCCCTTTTTACCACTCCTCGTGTGTCTCGCTGTTTGACGTTAGAGTTTGCTACAGACACCGCTCGCTGCATTGCTTGACAAGCACACTGCACTCCAGGGTCTCAAAATTCAAATAAATGGTGCTCTCTTAATTTCTCGACAACTTTGTACTATTCCACTGCCCCGAGAGGTCGTGTTGGTATAGCTGCTGAGTAACTTGTACACTTATAAGTAGCAAGAAGGGGTAGGAGAGAAAACCATCACTGAAGTATAGAAAGGCCAACTGATGGAAAACCACCACACCAATTACCACAACGGATGGAAAATGGTTCACTGTTCCAATTACACATCGAAACTGCTGTGAAAAATAATAGCGTTGATAAACAATGGGTCATAATGCAACCCATCTTCTGGGAACTGAGAAAAATATTTGCAATAACACAACTACTGCATAAACCAATACGATAAGTTTGCACCAGGAGAGAGGGGTGGCAGCTGCACGTGTGTTCTTCTCAATGTGCGGTCATGTACTAACCAGCATAGAGCCAGTCTTACCACCCTTCCTACCACCCCCTCAGCCGGCCGCTGTAACCGAGCGGTTCTAGGCGCTTCAGTCCTGAACGAAGCTGCTACTACGGTCGCAGGTTTGAATCCATCCTCGGGCATGGATGTACTTAGGTTAGTTAGGTGTAAGTAGATCTAAGTCTAGGGGACTGATGACCTCAGATGTTAAGTCCCGTAGTGCTTAGAGCCATTTGAACCATTTTTGAACCACTCCCTCATCGCTCCCTCTCATCGCCGTACATAGGGATACAGGCCTGTTCTATCCTATCGCTGATGGTCCGTTAAGAGATCTATCGGTGGCACTGATATACTGTCTCCCGTCTGTGAAAATCAGTCGGAGATGGACAAAAGACTCAAGAACTGGGCACTTCCTGAACATATTTCGCAGAAAGAATTACCCACCTGTAACAAAAAGAAATTCAAGAGAGCTCTTCAGAACACTTTCTATAACGCCACCTGCCACCACCATCCAGCTCTGCCGCCAAATGCCATAGAGAGCACAGTCTTAGCCAGCCTTAGCCAGAGGCATCGTCTGCAACTGAGCACATGGCTGGCGGCGGCCAGCATGTTGACACTGACAAATGCTACACTTACACAACAGGCCGCAACTCCAGTGGGCGACAGAACAAAGCAAGGTGACAGCTAACCCATGCTTGCACACACCATTCTGAGAGACAAAAAAATTCAGTGCAGCAATTGTATTTAACATCAACATATCTCTCACAAGCGGGCGTCTATAAAAAAATTGTGATGATAATAAACGTCCTGTTTCCACGAAAATAGGTGCAGTCAATTTTCTATTAATTTTATGAGCAAAATCAGTATAGTCTCTTTATGTGCGACTGCAGCATACAATTGGCATCCCCTTCTTTCTCTGTGCCAGCCTACCGTTTCTTGTGACATGCAATGGAATTTTAAAAAAAAGTTACAGCACTGCTGCCGATTACAGATGAGCAAACAGCAGAGGTCAGAGCTCTATAGTGATACATCTAACACTTGCAATAACTTTCTCACACCCTCTATACCTGTCCATCTCGCATAAAATCGAAAAAACATCGCCTATTTTGCTACGAAACTACTGATAACCACATAACGTCCTCGTTATTTCGAAACTTTCATCTGAGTAAAGAAAAAGCGAGGATTAAAACTCTGAATTAAAAAAACACGCAGTCTAGCGAAACGTCTACGTTAAGCGATTTCTTTCAGTTTGATGGACAAAATTACATGGCTTGAGAGCGTCCCTGGCGTTAATCAGTGCCTCGAAATAAATTAACATGCATGTGTGTATTACACACCTTTCATACACATGAAATAACACTGCAGAATGCACACTTTCACACTATCTGTTCGCATGTCCGACAACACAATCAGCTTACGTTCCGCAAAAACAGGATGTAATTCAAAAAGACTTTGTCGTTCTGCATGCTGCGGCACATCCCGTTTTACCAATGCAGTGTTATACCCTTCTGACGTTTATATATATATATATATATATATATATATATATATATATATATATATATATATATATATATTAAAAAAAACTGTCGTGAGAACATGGCTTGTAATGTTACCTCCTAACGTCACGTAGTAGAGAATCATACAAGATTCCGCTGATACATCGAAAAAAATACTGTCTGCATATTGACCTCTGACATTCTTGCCCCCATAACTCGCCTCTACCGACCTCTGTGTAAAGCTTCTGTCACCTATAGTTGATGAAGAAGACCGCATCCAGCACACCATCATTGACAGTAGCAGCAAATTCTTGTTTCGTAAGCAATTTGGTCATCACAGAACAGCCTATTTCATGGAACCTACTTACGTGTCGGAAAAAACACTATCATTTCTAGGTTCCACAACGAACTATAACTCAAGTGGTTGCTATTTTATAACAACAGGTTATGATGTATGAGATAACACACGAACGTACGCTAAACATATTGTTAGACACACGATTGTGACGACAATAATAAATACAGCCATGATTCCGCCAGAACACATACAGTCGACTTCTGTTACATTTTATGACCAAAATCGGTATAGTTTGAACTGACTGCAGACACTGAAATAATACTCCAGAATTGATAGCGCAATTGATTTATGTACAATGTCTTAACTCCATCCGCCCGGAGCTCAATAATCCATAAACCAAATGTTTCTTCTTATCCATGTGTTGTATCACCACAATACTCTCATCTCTACTCGTACACCGAGAAGTGGTCCTTAACTCCACTACATGCACGCATCTGGAGAGTATTGTGCACTTGGGTGGGTCCTGTGAGAAAGATTGGCGTGGAGCAGTCTTCGCTAAACGGCAGTTATGGACTCATTCTGCTCCTACACGAGATGTGGAATGTAGATGGTATAGTACCCTCCTTTTTCTGGTCAGTTGCAAATTAAATCGGAGATCGCGTTGCAAGGAGGGCTGATCAAGGAAAATGTGAGGAGATCTTTCAACCTCCGGACTTTATACTGTGAATCCAAGAGTACCCTGTCACTCCAACCCACATAGGGAAAGCTGGCCAGTGATACTTCCGCACTGTGGACAATCTGCTAGAAAAATGTAGATAACCTAACTGCATGGATATAGGATGCCGTCTGGTGTACGTTGGAGTATATGTCCAAATTTGCATGCTGCACTGTCATATATCTACATTCGCAGTCTAGTTTATGGTACTCCCAAAGTAGTAGAGGAGTGGTTTATTGACGATACTAAAACTGGGAATCATTCTGCTGTGTCATTAGCTGGTGTTGAAATTACGGAAAAACCGGTAAAATTGCTAAAACTGATCATACTATCAACTGTGCTGCTTATTACAATACATCGCCCATATCAATAGTGCCTTTTCCATCCCATCCATCAACTGGTACACTGCTGATTTCCACATAATGAATGACTAACAATACTTGCTTGAGATTAAGAGAGACTTGGCGGAACACTTGGACATCTGCTACTTGTCCCTGTGGATCTTGCGATTAAATGTAGATGTCTTCACCTTCAGGCAGCTGTTTCCAAACATTCCTCAATGTTGTAGTCCTATTTCGATATGCTGAGATGCCTGCCACATCTTTTTTTAATAATGAGAGTACCTCATTTTGTTTCTACTACCCCATACGTATTGAGAGCAGCAGCTACCGGGGATGGTCAATACCAGAACAGTGATCATGTACATGTCTAATAAGAGAATGTAGTAGTGCTCTTGGCCTCTTTGAGACGGAACATTTGGATATTCGTTGCCTGTCGCTGTAAAACAAGAATCTATTGCGAGTGATGGCCTACTGGATATGGCCTTCTTTCTTTCACAAGTGGCAAAGCTTAACTAAAACACACACACACACACACACACACACACAGTTACTATATCGGAAGAGGGACTCGCCAAAATGTTATAGGGTGACGATAGGAGACGATACTACAAAGACAGGTATGACAGGTTGAAGTTTGGCTGTAGATAGTTCACTGTGTTCTTTTTTTTATTTCTTTACCTACTCAGGATGTTACAAAATAAGGAAAAGGAATGATCTCAAACGTAATTCATTACTGCACAGATGTTGGTCAGTATCAGTATTTGATATAGCTCAACTGAATGTAATGCTAACGTGCATGACAGTTTGTAATTTGATGATGCGGAATGCTCTCAAACTATACCGATTTTCTTCCAGTAATTTTCGGGTTTGCAGCAGGACCCCACCAACATTCTGCCACGATATTTCTGCCACGATATTTCTGCCCAGAGACGTCCGGCCATCCTCAGGTAGGTAGACGAAGCACTGAAGAGACCTGATGCGGTCATGGTATTTATAGCGAATTCTGCGCATGCGAATCGTACTGTCGGTTTACGGCACATGTGTTAGGAGGTGACATGAGCGAGGCAGCCAAGTTGTGCGTGCTGCCCTCAGTGTGAAGTAAGTACAATCTAATCGCTGAGTTATCGACTGAGCATGTCGATTCCGTTGTGACCGCATTATTTTAATGATTGGATTCCACTTTTTATCCAGCTGAAAGCCGTTATCACGATTCATTAAATTATCAGCAAGACGCATTTCCACGTCTTTAACGGATCCAACTAAAGCCCTGCTCTTTGTTGGTGGACGGAAAATGGCGTTAATATTATTTTTCCTAAGCAATCTGCCTATTTTAGAAGACACGTTCCCGGCATATGGAAGGAATGCAGTTGATTATAGTCGTCATCAGCCTCCTCAGAGCGTTGCTTCTTGTTATTATAATTATGCATGACCTTTCGTATTTGATGCGAAGTACAGCCATTCTCTTTAAAAACCTTCTCCAGGTGCAGTAATTCCTTGTGAAGGCTATCAGCATCCGATATTACATACGCCCGATGAATTAAAGTACTAAGAACACCGGCGGTTTGTGCGGGGTGATGGCAGCTGGACACCTGAAGATATAGATCTATATGTGTGGGTTTTCTGTACGCCGAATGTCCCAAAGACCCACCATTCTCACGGCGTACTAATGCGTCTAGAAAGGGTAAAGTCCCATCTTTCTCAATCTCCATAGCAAACGAAGAATTACTGCACCTGGAGAAGGTTTTTAAAGAGAATGGCTGTACTTCGCATCAAATACGGAAGGTCATGCATAATTATAATAACAAGCAGCAACGCTCTGAGGAGACTCATGACGACTATAATCAACTGCGTTCCTTCCATATGCTGGGAACGTGTCTTCTAAAATAGGCAGATTGCTTAGGAAAAATATTAACGCCATTTTCCGTCCACCAACAAAGAGCAGGGCCGTAGTCAGATCCGCTAAACACGGTTTACAATTGAGGAAGGCGGCTGTTTATAAAATTCCCTGTGAGTGTGCCTCTGCATATATACGTCAGACGACACGAACGGTCTAGGAACGCTGTATAGAACACGAAAGACACTCCCGTCTGCGGCAACCTTTAAAATCAGCAGTAGCAGAACATTGCATTTCCATGGGACATTCTATGGAATACAATAATACCAAAATTTTAGCACCAGTTTCCAGATTTTGTGAGTCTGTAATTAAAGAATCCGTGGAAATACGTCTTGCTGATAATTTAATGAATCGTGATAACGGCTTTCAGCTGGATAAAAATCGGAATCCAATTATTAAAATAATGCGGTCACAGAGTACTCGTCATGCTCAGTCGATATTCGGCGATTAGATTGTACTTACTTCACCACTGAAGGCAGCACACACAACTTGGCTGCCTCGCGCATGTCACCTCCTAACGCGTATGCCCTAAACCGCCAGTACCATTCGCATGCAGAATTCACTATAAATACCATGACTGCATCAGGTCTCTTCAGTACTTCGTCTACTCACCTGAGGATGGCCGGACGTCTCTGTGCCAAAATATCGTGGCAGAAAGTTGATGGGATCCGGCTGCATACCCAAAAATTACTGGAAGAAGAAATACACCAGGAAAATTTCAGAAATATACCGATTTTGCTCATAAAACTAATAGAAATGGACTATCTTTTGTCGTAGAATCGTAACTGTTTTTATTATTGTCGTCACAATCGTGTGTCTAACAATATGTTTAGCGTACGTTCGTGTGTTACCTCACACATCATAACCTGTTGTGATAAAATAGCAACCACTTGAGTTATAGTTCGTTGTGGAACCTAGAAATGATAGTGTTTTTTCCGACACGTAAGTAGGTTCCATGAAATAGGCTGTTCTGTGATGACCACATTGCTTACGAAACAAGAATTTGCTGCTACTGTCAATGATGGTGTGCTGGATGCGGTCTTCTTCATCAACTATAGGTGACAGAAGCGTTACACAGAGGTCGGTAGAGGCGAGTTATGGGGCAAGAATGTCAGAGGTCAATAAGCAGACAGTATTTTTTTCGATGTATCAGCGGAATCTTGTATGATTCTCTACTACGTGACGTTAGGAGGTTCCATTACAAGCCGTGCTCTCACGACCTGTTTTTTTTTACATTTATAATTTTTGTATGACAGCTTGTTTTTGCGGAACGTAAACTGATTGTGTTGTCGGACATGCGAACAGATAGTGTGAAAGTGTGTATTCTGCAGTGCAGTGTTATTTCATGTGTATGAAAGATGTGTATGAAAGGTGTGTAATACACACATGCATGTCAGTTTATTTCCAGGAACTGATTAACGCCAAGGACGCTCTCAAGCCATGTAATTTTGTCCATCAAACTGAAAGAAATCGCTTAACGTAGATGTTTCGCTAGACTGTGTGTGTGTGTGTTTTAATTCTCGCTTTTTCTTTACTCAGATGAAAGTTTCGAAATAACGAGGACGTTATGTGGTTATCAGTAGACTTCGTAGCAAAATAGTAGAGGTTTTTTCGATTTTATGCGAGATGGACATGTGTTATCCGACATGCGAACAGATAGCGTGAACGGGCTTATTCTGCAACATTATTTCACGTGTATCAAATGTTTGTAATACACATTTGCACTACAGTTTATTTACTGACACTGATTTGAACGAAATGAACACTCTCAAGCCATGTAATTTTGTCTAACAAACTGAAAGATATCGTTTGTCACAGGTGTTTCGCTAGACTGTATAGCGATATATCTGTCAGATGTATCGCTATAAAACTACGACCTTAGCAGTTTGCCCATCTGTAATCGGCGGCAGTGCTATAGTTTTTTTTTCACATTGGACATTGGTAGATGTAACAAAATAATGTGAGGCGGGCAGAGGGGAGAGGGCAGAGAGAGAGAGAGAGAGAGAGAGAGAGATACGTAAATTGTTAATTCCAGTTGAACTTAAAAGAACTATACCCATATTGGTCATGAAACTAAAAGGAAATAGAGTGCATCTATTTTCGTGGGAACAGACATTTTTTATCATCGCGGCTGTGTTTTTTATTTAATAGATGCTCACTTATAACAGATGCACTGACGTTAAATACAACTGTTACCGACATGTTTTGTCTCTCAGCAAGGCGTCCACTTGCGGGGGCTGCTACTAGCGGCGTGGGACATGCCTCATAACAAGCAGCAGCTGCATTTTAGACAAAAAAAAACGGTCGTCTTTGTTCGGTGTAGCCGTCATTTATCTCGCTTTGTTCTTTTGCTCACTGGAGTCGTGGCCTATTCTTGTGTATGTATAGCATTCGTCGGCATCGATACTGCTGGTTGCCACCAACCATGTGCTCGGCTGGAAACATTGCCTGTGGCTATGGCTGGCCGAAGACTGTGCTCAAAGCTACGGTTTTCGGCGGTGGATGGTGGCGGCTGGCGGTGCGATCTTTTGCGGTCCGCTTTTTGGTAGTTGTGTTGTTAGAATATTTTTTTCTCTCAATTTCCAGTACGTGTTGCACTGTGAACCGTTGTTTATGAGTGCTTTTTTTAACAATAATTTCGATTTGTCATTAGAACAGTGAAGCATTTTCTATCAGTTGCATTAGAACGTATTGGCCTTTCTAAAGATTTATTTCGACTTGTAGGTGAAGGTGTCATCCTATGTAGTGTTACTATTTATTCTGAGTACGCCTACTACTAGTTTCCAGTGGTACTGTGATTTCTTCAGCAATATAACACCAACTGTATGACATCGTCAATTTTTGAACTATATTGCGATTTCAGGCGCTCCTTGTGTTGCACTATAAATATAGATGTGTAATTAGGGCCAATTTTTATGATAAATTATGTAATTAGAACCGATCTTTGCCTCAGTTTCCCACCCGAAATAAAGTACACTATCCTAACCTTTCTCGCCTGCAGTTGGATGAAGACTAACCGTTTCCCTGTGTAGGGAGGTGCAATTGGGCTTCTGCTCAGAACGACTGGGGTACTAGTTCCGGGAATAGCACCTGCCATTTTCGGTTTTCCATCAGTTCCCCAGTGGGGAGATGGGATGGGACGTCAGCACATCCTTCGGACACAGAAATTCCAGCCATTTTCAAAATTCCCACAATTTTTTTGTATTTCCCACCAAAATTCCCAATTCCCTCCAAAATTCGAAATTCCTAAAAATGGCAATAGGGCAGGTGAGGGGACATTGCCACATCTACCACTAAAACCCTGTACCAAGTCTGGGGGAGGGGGAGGAAATTTTCAACAATGCATACTGTGCTGGTATCGGATTTGGTTTCCTGCTCATAGGCACTGGCAGCCGCTTCAGTGGCGCAGTGTATGGTTTACAGACAAGGACCGTTTTCGTCTAACACAGTGCGACGGACGTATATGCGTATGTCGTCGTCATGTCATGAACGTCACAGTAAAGCAACAGTCCAGGGAATGGACAGATTTGGCTGCAGCTCACTCAAGGTATGGGATGGCATCACAATTTGTGGCAA
Source organism: Schistocerca piceifrons (assembly GCF_021461385.2). Lineage (NCBI taxonomy): Eukaryota > Metazoa > Arthropoda > Insecta > Orthoptera > Acrididae > Schistocerca > Schistocerca piceifrons. The sequence goes on from NC_060138.1 coordinate 754,624,452, forward strand.
ATCGGACCTTCACATACTCATGATGCCAACCAAATGCTCGGAGTTACAAAAGGCGTTCGAAAAGTTTTGCACAGTCGTCTCTAATTTTTTATTTCTTGCGGGAGGAGAATGAAATTTTTTGTGAACATACTTGGAACATTTAGCTATAAGTAGGTACGTAGAAGTATAGGGTGTCCGTAAAGTCCCTTTACAACTTCAAAATTTTATTACAACGACAGTTGTTGAAATATTTTAACAACATTTCTTTTATTGTAATCAGTGTTTACAAAAGTTTTTTTGACAGTGATTAACAGACCTCTATATGGGCGCCTTTAGTTGCACGAAGCACATCAAGAGGTACTCGATTTCTTGCCATATTCGCTATAGCATAGCGTCATCAATGGTGGCAATGGCATTACGAATCCTTTACTTCAAGTCAGTAATGTCCCGTATCTGTGTTCGATACAAGAAATCTTTTACATACCCCCATAAAAAGACCCCAAGGGAGTGATAGCTGGTGAACACGGTGGCCAAGGAATTGGCCCATCTCTCCCTATCCATCTGCCTGGAAACGTTTCATTGAGAAACCGACGAACACGCAGTCCCCAATGTGGTGGTGCACCATCTTGCTGGAAAATGATAGTTGTAAGTCAATCAATTGTGGTGCTACATATTCGGTTAAAACGTCGAGGTAAACTTCTCCACTAATTGTTGACTCGCTGAAGAAAAATGGACCAATTACTCGGTTGCACATGATTTCACACCACACATTCACTTTTGGACTATCCCGGTGAAGTTCCCTAGTCACATGGGGGTATTCAGATCCCCAAATTCTCACATTGTGTCTGTTTAATGTCCCAGAAACATGAAAAGTTGCCTCGTCACTGAAACAAATTCACTTGTGGAATGCTTCATCCTCCGAAAGGCGTTCCAGCACGTTGAGTGCAAACTCTGTCCGTTTGGCTTGTCATTTGGCTAAAGTGTCTGCAACAGTTGCACGTTGTAAGCTTACAACCTTAAGTTCTTGTCGAGGACCTTACGAACGTTGTAGTTGCAACTGTCTGGAAGCAGTGGGGATGGACTTCGTAGGTAACGAGTGAAGACGTTTAAAACGCGATCGATATTTTCCTCGGATGCTCTTGGTCGCCCGCTCCTCCCTTTATCCAGCACTTTCCCTGTCTCCATAAATTTTTTGTGTCATGCGCGGATTGAAGGGCGCGATGGTGGATCTCTTCCATACTTCCTTCTGAAGTTTCGTTGAGTTTGAACATCCGATTATGTCTCAATAAACCAGGACACGAATTGTACCTTCTCTAGTTGCCATTTTATAGAGGTTAAGTTCCTTCTACCAACAGAGTATCTGAAACACAAAATTTTATTATATATAAAAACTTTATTAAACAGTGATTACAATAAAAGAAATTTTGTTAAAATATTTCAATAACTGACGTTGTACCACAATTTTGAAGTTGTAAAGCGACTTTGTGGACACCCTGTGTTTTATTTTATTTACAGGTAAGCCGTGAAGTAGATGTCAGGTTGCGACAAAGGTCGATGACAGATTTCCTCTTCAAGAGCGGCGATGACTCTGCCACAGCTATTCACAGGAAGTTGCTCCCTGTTTATGGGAAGGACACAGTGGTTCAAATGGTACAAATGGCTCTGAGCACTATGGGACTTAACTGCTGAGGTCATCAGTCCCCTAGAACTTAGAACTACTTAAACCTAACTAACCTAAGGACAACACACACATCCATGCCCTAGGCAGGATTCGAACCTGCGAACGTAGCGGTAACGCGGCTCCAGACTGTAGCGCCCAGAACCGCTCGGCCACTCCGACCGGCAAGGACACAGTGGATCGCAGCAGTATCCAGTGGTGGTTGCAGGTAATTTATCTCTACTGGACAATCCACGATGCGGCAGGCCATCGACGGCAGTGAGTGACGTCAATAAGACGACCATTGGTCAAATCATCCAAAATGACAGATGTGTGACGACACGACAGCTTGCTAAAATGACTCATTTGTCATTGGGTAGTGTGGTATCACCGGTACAGTCACTAAGGTACAGAAAAATCTGTGCATGCTGGGTGTCTAGATTATTGACAAGAAAAATGAAAATGATTAGGAAGAATGTGTGCGAGGGTCTCATGAACACCTTTACTGAAGAGTGGAAACACTGTTTTGACGGCGTCATTACCCAGGATAAGACATGGTTGTTTTTGTCCGAACATGAGAGCAAAACCCAATGTATGGAGAGCCGTCAGCCGGGTTCCCCTCGGAAGAAGAAACCAAGACTTTCACGAACATCAAACCGAAAGGTGATGGCCTCCTTCTTCTGGGCTCAGTGTGGTGTCATTTTCATTGACTTTTTGGAATCTGGCTCCACAATTAACCGGGACCGTTACTGTTTGACACTGGACAAACTGTGACGTGCCATCAAGACCCACAAACCACAGCTTCAGTGTCAGCTCCTCAGACTACACCATGACAATGCCAAACCCCATACATCCCTTATGACGCAGGAGAAAATCAGGAAAATGGGTTGGAAAATTGTTCCTCATCCTCTCTACAGTCCTTCTGATTTTTACCACTTTGGTTGTCTGAAGGCCCACCTGCGCGGTAAAACATTTGATAGTGAGAAAGACATTATTTCCTGTGTCAAGCGATGGTGTAAAAGTCAATCCCCAGAATTTTACCAAAATGCATTTACATCATGGAAAGAACGTTGGGCCAGATGCGTCACAGCTGATGGAGACTACAATGAGTAGGCTCAATATATAGCTACATGTTCCAAGTATCTTCACAAAAAATTCCATTCTCCTCCAGCAAAAAATAAAAAAATTAGAGACGACTGTGCAAAACTTTTTGAACTCCCTTTGTACATCGACGAGAAGCTACTGGGTCCCCAGCTTGGTCTGCATCAAGACAATGCAAGACCGTATTCAGCAGCAGTCACCATTGAAATGATATAGGACCTCCGATTCAAACATCAGAATGGAATGTTCTGAGTCCTGATCTCATTCTTAATGAGCATTTTTGAGATGGAAAGGACAGAAAACTTCCGAGCCTGCCCTGTAGTACATCAGACTCTTGAACAACTTTCAGAGTTCCGTACTAAGAAATGGGGAAAAAATCAGATATTCGCAGAATTGTCAGGAACATGCCTCATAGATGTGAGGCAGCAATACGGACACATGGAGGGCCTACTAATTTTTAAAATGTTTCTTATTGTGCCTCATGTGATTTAAGTGAGAAAGTTTCCACTTCGGTTTACGACGCGGCCATGTGTGATGAGAAGAGAACAGGATACGTACATTTCTGTTAAATGAAGGATTGATTTTCACAACAAGAGGCCGATTCACTCCAAATATTCCTGAAATATAATGCACCTGTTTAAAATATTGCCTCTCTAATTTCATCGCACAGGTGAGTCCAACTAAATATATGGGTTTTAAGGCAACTTGCAATTATAAATAATGCATCAAATGGATGTAGCAACTCAAACAGATTTTCTTACACGTGTTCAACGTGAGCGCTTTTCGTCACACAAGTCGATAGGCAATTTCTTCCGAAACCTTTATCATTGTGTCTGGGATAATTGTTGCAACAATGCTGTTTGTAAAGTCATGTAAATCAGCTGGTAGCAGAGCTCATACACACAACATTTTATGAATGTCCAAGATAAAAATCGCATGGCATCAGATCGTGCACGAACTTGGAGGTCATCAAAATAGAGATGGGCAGTCCACTCGTCAATTGATTCAAAGAGCCTTCGAAGAGCCAGATCCTTCTAAGGAGAGAGTGATATGTGATTCGGAAAAAATAAATGGTAGCTCATCTAATTTCAAAATGCGTCTCTGGTGGCTGCAATGAGACGAATGAAACATTCTCCGGTAGGTTGCTGCAAAGGCACCCGTGCCACATCCTTAGGAACACGTTTCCCAAGCTACAAAATATGTGTTATAGACGATGTGGACATGTGAATTTGCATATCTTGTCAGTAAGTAGAGCTTTTCTCGTCCATGAAAGCAACAGAAAATAAAGAAAGCTCCTTTTTTTAAAATTTACTGACTGTCAGCCCATTCCAATTCAACCATCTCAATAGTAATGCCAATTATGATGGTACGAAAGTAAGCACAACATAGCACCCAGTCCCCGAGCGGAAAAAAATTTTTGATCCAGCCCAGAATCGAACATGGGTCCCTTCACTGGGTAACCTACCGCCCTGACAGAGCAGCTATCGAGGCTAACGACGGATTGGCTCTTCAGAACAGTACATTAACGTGTAAAACACTTGCAGCATCATGTTTCCGCACTTTATTCTAAAAGAAAACCGCAAATTATGTAAGTTCAATAAGCGTTTACATACTCGTACCATTGAGTGAGTTGTTACTTCTTATCTTTTGGCTTAGCATCACACTCGGAATGTCTTTCCAGCTATCATATAAGCTGCGGTCTTCAGCCACCATGTGGAAGGAGCGTATCGGAAGCGGTCCAGCCATCACTCCCATCCCAATAGCTTGGCGCTCCCACTTTTCTCACCAATCGGACCATAATCTTTCCACTAGCACACTGCACCCCACCACTCTCAGCGATCGAATAATAAGGTAGCTCACTAGCTCTCTGCTTCCCACCGCTCTTAAGGATCGGACTGTAAGAATGAGTTCGCAGGGAGCAATTCATACGGTGACTTGAGGCATCACTTTGTTCTCTGCGCCCTTGGCACAGTGATACAGCTTGCAACTCACTTTCCCCATTGAACACTTCTCCATAAAAATAACTATATGTGTAACACATAATTATTTTAACATATATGATACTCCATGTATACCGGTTCTATCAGGAGGAATGCTTAATGATCAGGGATATGACAGGAACACTCATTTGAAGCATAAAACTAAATGTGGACATCCCTATTCCAAAGTGTTTCTGAGATGGAACACGTTTAAAACCACTTTTGTACGTATTTCTTAAATAACTTGAAATGCACAGCCTGTAGCGAAAACATGTCACAGTACAAAATTAAACTACATTAAATGTCCTATAAAGAAGGTCCTTATTTATTCTTCCTCTAGGACTTATGGTTTGTGTGAAGAGACCGAGAAAGTAATATAAATCTCACATGGCGTGCATGCACTGAGCTGTAGGTAGGTTTTGTAAGCCAATCTAAGGTAGTTTCCCAACTTGATAGCCCACATGTACTCTATCAAATTATTCTTCTCGATTTCGTCTAGACTACTGTGGTACACTGTAAACAATGACAATGAAGTGAATCATTAAAATCACCGTTACTTAAAAAGATCATAAAACACACACCAAAAGAAGTTTTGCATCACCTCGGTTCCGAGAGTTCCGGAACCTGTACAGAAAATGCAATAGAGATCACGATAAACAACATTTCCGTCCTTTTGATTGCTCATGAAAACCATACATTGCATGTTGTAACACCATACAGCGAGGCAATTGTCGACTTGGACAAATATTTAGCGGAGGGATATTTGTCTACAAACAACGATCCCTTAAACTGGTGGGAAACAAGAAAATTGCTGTGACTAACGCTGTATAAATTGATTCTAAAAGTGTTACGTATCACAGCTCACAGCCCTGTAAACAAATATTTTCAAAAGTGGGACAAATATGCACTAGAAGAGAAACAGTCTCACATCGGCTAAAATGAGTCAGATTTTATTTATAAATGACAATGTTAATTAATTTTTCCATCTTGGGTAGACAAATGGCATTACAGACTGAATTATAACTGCAAAAACACACTGATTAAAGTTATGTTACAATTGTCATATTGTACTTTTTCCAATGAAAGTATCAAAATTAACAAGAATCAGTCTTCATTCTTAAAATTTTCCACTTGATAAAACATTTACGATTTTGTTGTATTATTTATAATTTTTACAGCAGCTAGCCGAGACAGACGCAGCAGCAGGGAATTAACTGATTTTGTGACTTTTACGAGTTCCTAACCAGGAATTAATTTTATAATATCACCTGTGTGCTTTAATAGTCTAGTTTCTTGAGTTTATGCGTGTTAATTTAATATCCAATAGATACAGTTTTCGCGTTTTCGTCTGAATCAGAAAGTAAACCGACTTTGTGGCATATTACAAGTTCCTAATCAGGGGCGAATTATTTAGTTTCGTCTGAGTGCTTCGGCAGTCAGGTTTTTGCATCTTTGCTTATTAATCTAATTTATTAGACACAGTTCATGCGTTTTTGACAGTGTCTACAGCAGAGTTCCGCAGCACGTACCGATAGTCCGCTAATCTGGGTAGTTTAGTTTTCCACTGTATGAATATGGACTGTCACTGTTGTGTGCAGATGCGAACCGAGTTGGTGACACTTTGCTCTCAGCTGCAGGCTGTGACAGTTTCGGTTGCACAGATTGAGGCTGCAGTGGATGGGCACCACTGTTGTGGGCCAGCTGTGGGGATCCAATGGAGTCCTCCGATCGCTCCTTACTGGTGGTCAGCCCAGTAACTGCTCGCACTGAGGTTGACCCCTCACTTGCGGTCGAGTGGGAGGTCGCCCCGGGGCGTATATATAGCAGGCGGCGAAAGACTTCCCTGGGGGCTGCACGTAAGGGCTCCCTAGTTAGTCTAACAAACAGGTTCCACGTGCTGTCTGTGGCTGACACTGTCGCTGAGTCGGATGCCGTCACCTGTCCTGTATCAAAGGAAACCTCTCAGCCTGCAAGATCTGGACAATCACAAAGGGTGGGATTATTGATAGTTGGAAGTTGATACTTGGGAGAGCCCAATGTTTGGCGCGTTATGGGCCCCCTTGGGGCTACCAAGCAGGAAAGAAAACCAATTTGCACTCCGTGTGCATACTGGGTGGAGTAATTCTAAACATGGAATGGGTCCTCCCTGATGTTGTGAAGAGCACAGGGTGCAGCCAACTGCAGGTGGTGGCTCACTTTGGTACCAGTGATGTGTGTCATTTTGGATCAGAAGAGATTTTCCCTGGTTTCGAGTGGCTAACGGCAGTGGTAAAGGCTGCCAGGCTTGCTTGCGAGATGAAAGCAGAGCTGACTATTTGCAGGATAGTCAACAGGACTGATTGCGGACCTCTGCTACAAAGCCGAGTGGAGAGTCTGAATCAGAGAATAAGACGGTTCTGCGACAGTGTAGGCTGCAGATTCCTCGACTTGCGCCAAAGGGTGGTTGGGTTTCGGGTTACACTGAATAGGTCAGGAGTCCACTAACTACACGCAGGAGGCAGCTACACAGGTAACAGGCGCTGTGTGGGGTTGACTGGGCGGTATTTTAGCTTACAGGGTCTCGGGAACACACAAAAAGGGCTTCAGTCACAAAAGATGAAGGCCGAACACAGGAAGAACACAGACACAGGAACCATTGGTATAACAATTCTAAATTGTCGTATCGATGTTGGAAAAAGAACTAGAGCTCCAAGCGCTAATAGTAAGCATTGACGCTGAAATCGTTACAGGCACTGAAAGCTGGTAGGAGATAATCTCAGCCGAAATTTTTCCGAAGAACCTAACGGTGTTCCGAAAGGATAGGCTAAACACCGTTGGCAGTGGATTGTTTGTTGCTGTTTGAGGTAGTTTATCTTGTCGTTAAATTGAAGTAGATAGTTCCTGTGAGTTAGTATGGGTAGAGGTCATTGTTGGCACAAGGAATAAAATAATAATTGGATCCTTTTACCGACCTCACAATTCAGATGAAACAACTGCCAAAAGGTTCAAAGACAACGAAAGATTGATTCAAACACGTACCCGACCCTTACGATTATAATTGGTGGTGACTTTAAATTAATCCCAATATGTTGGCGAAAATACATGTTCAATTCCGGAAGTACGCATAAAACATCATCCGAAATTGTGCTAAACGCATTCTCCAAAAATTATTTCGAGCATTGATTCATGAGCCCACGTGAATAGTAAACGGTTGTGGAAACACACATGACTTCCTAGCAACAAATATTCCTGGTAGAGCACTTGCCCGCGAAAGGCAAAGGTCCCGAGTTCGAGTCTCGGTCGGGCACACAGTTTTAATCTGCCAGGAAGTTTCAAATATTCCTGAGTTAAGAACAAGCATCAAAACAGATAACAGGATTAGTGAACACAGGGCTGTCGTAGCGAAACTGAATATTGTAGCCCCAAATACTCCAAATATAAACGAAAAATATGACTATTCAAAAAACCAGATAAAAATTCACTTGACGCCTTCCTGAGAGACAATCTCCACTCCTTCAACGTTAATAATATAAGTGTAGACCAATGTGGCATAAATTCAAAGAAATAGTATCGGCAGAAATTGAGATATTTATACCAAATACATCAACAAACGACGGAGCTGATCCTCCTTGGTACACAAAATGGGTCAGAAAACTATTGGAGAAACAACAAAACAAAAATGCCAAATTTAAACAGACGCAAAATCCCCAAGATTGGCGATCATTTACAGAAGCTCGAAATTCAGCGCGGACTTCAATGCGAGATGCTTATAATGGTTTTCACAACGAAACTTTGTCTCTAAACCTGGCCGAAAGTCCAAAGGGATTCTGATCGTATGTGAAGTATGCTAGCGGCAAAATACTATCAATGCCTTCTCTGCGCGATAGCAATGGAGATACTATCCAAGACAGTGCTGCCAAAGCAGAGTTATAAACACAGGATTCCTAAATGCCTTCACGAAAGAAGGCGAAATAAACATTCCAGAATTCAAATCAAGAACAGCAGCCAAGATGAGTAACACATCCTCGGAGTAGTGAAGCAACTTAAATCAGTTAATAAAAGCAAGTCTTCTGGTCCAGACTGTATACCAATTAGGTTCCTTTCAGAGTATATTGATGCAATAGCTCCACACTTAACAATCATATACAACCGTTCGCTCGACGAAAGATCCGTACCCAAAGACCGGAAAGTTGCACAGGTCACATCAATTTTCAAGAAAGGTAGTAGGAGTAATTCACTAAATTACAGGCCCATACCATTAACGTCGATATGCAGCAGGATTCTGGAACATATATTGTGTTCGAACACTATGAATTACCTCGAAGAAAACGGTCTACTGACACACAGTCAACATGGATTTAGAAAAACATCGTTATTGTGAAACACAACTAGCTCTTTACTCACATGAAGTGTTGAGTGCTATTGGCAAGGGATTTCAGATTGATTCCGTATTTCTGGATTTCCAGAAGGCTTCTGACACTGTACCACACAAGCAGCTTGTAGTGAAATTGCGTACTTACAGAATATCCTCTCAGTTAGGTGACTGGATTCGTGATTTCCTGTCAGAGAGATCACAGTTCGTAGTAATTGACGGAAAGTCACCGAGTAAAACAGAAGTGATTTCTAGCGTTCCTCAGGGTAGTGCTATAGGCCCTTTGATGTTCCTTATCTATATAAAAGATTTGAGAGACAATAGGCCGGCCGGGGTGGCCGAGCTGTTCTAGGCGCTACAGTCTGGAACCGCGCGACCGCTACGGTCGCAGGTTCGAATCCTGCCTCGGGCATGGATGTGTGTGCTGTCCTTAGGTTGGTTAGGTTTAAGTAGTTCTAAGTTCTAGGGGACTGATGACCTCAGAAGTTAAGTCCCATAGTGCTCAGAGTCATTTGAGAGACAATATGAGCAGCCGTCTTCGGTTGTTTGCCGATGACGCTGTCGTTTATCAACTAATAGAGTCACCACAAGATCAAAACAAATTGAAAAACGATTTAGAAAAGATATCTGTGTGGTGTAAAAATTGGCAATTGAACTCAAATAACGAAAAGTGTGAGGTCATCCTCATGAGTGCTAAAAGCAATCCGTTAAACATCAATTACATGATAAATCAGTCAAATCTAAAGACTGTACATTCAACTAAATACCTGGGACTTACAGTTATGAATAAGTTGAATTGGAAGGAACACATAGAAAATGTTGTGAGGAAGGCTAAGCAAAGACTGCGTTTTATTGGCAAGACACTTAGAAAATGTAAGAGATCTACTAAGGAGAATGCCTACATTGCACTTGTCCATCCTCTTTTAGAATACTGCTGCGCACTGTGGGCACCTAACCAAATTTGGTTGGCGGAGTACTTCGAAAAAGTTCAAAGAAGGGAAGCACGTTTTGTATTGAAGCGAAATAGGGGAGAGAGTGTCACTGAAATTATACAGGATTTGGAGTGGACATCATCACTTCTGTCTCTAAGCTGATCGCAGGTTGTGTTCCAAAAATGAACAGCGTAGAGACAGATGTGATGACACATTCTGCAGGACCTGACCATCATTTTGCAGGACAATGCTCAAGCACGTACAGTGAAAGCTGTGACTGATTTGTTTCACTGATGAGGCTGCTAAATGCTATACCAGCTACTGCACTCCCCTGACTTAAGCCCTCGTGAGTTCACCTCGATTTCTAAACTGAAGGAAACACTTCACGACATTCGTTTCAGAATTGCTACAAATTCATCAGGCAATAGACCGCACCGCTCGAACTGTCAACACAACTGGCACTGCTAAGAGTATCCTACGACTTCCACATCGCTGGCAACGGGTTATACACAATGTTGATGACTACTTTGAAGGTCAGTAAAACTTTGAGACACATATCTACCCTCGTACTGGAACAGATATTTAGGAACCAGGTTTTAAATTGTAAGACACTGATCACAATTTATTGATTATGAATTGTACATTAAAGCCAAAGAAACTGTAAAAAGGTAGGAATTTAAGTAGATGGAACCTGAAAGAACCAGAGGTTGTAGAGAGTTTTAGAGGGAGTATTTGGGAACGATTGACAAGAACAGGGGAAAGGAATACACAAGAAGAAGAATGGGTAGCTTAGAGAGATGAAATAGTGAAGGCAGCAGAGGATCATGTAGACAAGAAGAAGAAAGGTAGTAGATACTGAATTTAATTGATGAAAGAAGAACTTATAAAAATACAGTAAATGAGGCAGGCGAAAAGCAATACAAACGTCTAAAAAATGAGATAGACTGGAAGTGCAAAATGGCTAGGCACGAGTGGCTAGAGGACAAATGTGAGGATATACAAGCTTATATGACTAGGTGTAATATAGATGTCGAATAAAGGAAAATTACAGATACCTTTGAAGAAATTACCTTTAAGAATATAAAGAGCTCAGTCGGAAAAACAGTCCCAAGCTAAGAATGGAAAGCAGAAAGATACAAGGAGTATATAGAGGGTCAATGCAAGGGCTAGGTACTTGAGGGCAATATTATGGAAATGGAAGAGGACATAGACGAAGATGAGATGGGAGATATGATACTGCGTTAGGAATTTGAAGTCGAAACGGATAACATTCCATTAGAATTACTGACAGCCTTCGGAATGTCAGCCATGACAAAATTCTTCCATCTGGTTAGCAATGTATGAGACAGGTGAAATACCCTCAGACTTGAAGAAGATTATAATAATTAAAATTCGAAAGAAAGCAGGAGCTAACAAGTGCGAAAATTACTGAACTACAGTTTAATGAGTCACGGTTCTTCCGTGTGTTTTTGCTTTTAGGCAGCTTTAATTGTCGAGTGCTAGTAATAATGTTCCATAGATTTCGTGTTTGTTTTGAATACAGTCAGAGAGAGTCCCTTTAGTCAGCCAGTAGTGCTAGTGTTTATTTCGAATACAGTCGAGAGACAGGTAGTGCTATTTTCATTGTTTTCTACAAGAAGTGTCTAGTAACCACAGTTCAGTCAACTATCAGCCGCCTTTAGTGAATTAGCAGTATAGTTAAAAGTTGATTAACTCTAAACAGTAAATTGATTTCTTAGAATGGATAGGATGTGTGACTTCTGTGTACGGACGCAGGAGGAGCTGACCACTGTTCGCGAACAGCTGAACGTGTTCATGGCCGCGGTCAGCCGTCGTCAGGCTGCAGCCTCCGAGTGTAGCGGCAGTGGGGAGTCTGGTGCGTAGCATGGTACACCCCAGGTGTTACATGCTTCACCCCCTGTCCCTGCTGTCGAGACATCTTCGCGAGTATCGGGCGCGGTTGGGCCACCCTCTCCCTAACGGGAGTGACGGGTTCGGCGGCGTTCACGGCGCACGAGGCGGAGGGTCAATGTGGAGGCTGGTCGTGTCGCATCGCCCGCTCTGCCTGTGAGTGGACATATGGCCGCTCCTTCAGCAAGGTCCGAGCAGGCACACGGGGGGAGGGGTTTATTACTGATTGGGAGCTCCAAAGTTAGGCGGGTGATGGAGCCCCTTAGGGAAATAGCGGAAAGGTCGGGGAAGAAGGCCAGTGTTCACTCTGTCTGCTTGTCGGGGGGTCTAATCGGAGATGTGGAGGAGGCCCTGCCGGCGCCGGCAGCAATAGAGAGCACTGGGTGCACCCGACTGCAAATTGTTGCTCATGTCGGCACCAATGACTCCTCCCATCTGGGTTCAGAGGTCATCCTCAGTTCATACAGGCGGTTGGCGGAGTTGGTGAAGGTGGAAAGCCACGCTCGCGGGGTGGAATCTGAACTAACTATTTGTAGTATTGTTCCCAGAACCGATCGCGGTCCTCTGGTTTGGAGCCGAGTGGAAGGCTTAAACCAGAGGCTCAGACGATTCTGCGGAGATCTGGGGTGCAAATTTCTCGACCTCCGCTATCGGGTGGAGAAATGTAGGGTCCCCCTGAATAGGTCAGGCATGCACTACACGCAGGAAGCGGCTACAAGGGTAGCGCAGTACGTGTGGAGTGCACATGGGGTTTTTTTAGGTTAGAGAATTCCCTCCCTAGGCCCGACAAGACGCCTCCTGAGACGCGGCAAGGTAGGAGTAGGCAAAATGCAACAGGGAATAACAATATTATTGTGCTAATAGTAAACTGCAGGAGCGTCTATAGAAAGGTCCCACATAGTACTAGGGACAGAAAGTTGAAAGATGTAAACAGTAATGAAATTCTAAATTCAGACTGCAATGTAAGCCGCAGAGACTAGCTGGACGGTGAAGGGGGAGGCGTGTTTATAGCGATAAGAAGTTCAATAGTATCGAAGGAAATTGACGGAGATCCGAAATGTGAAATAATTTGGGTGAAGGTCACGGTTAAAGCAGGCTCAAACATGGTAATTGGATGTGTCTATAGGCCCCCTGGCTCAGCAGCTATTGTGGCTGAGTACCTGAAGGATAATTTGGAAAATATTTCGAGTAGATTTCCCCACCATGTTATAATTCTGGGTGGAGATTTTAATTTGCCGGATATAGACTGGGGGAGTCAAACGTTCATAACGGGTGGCAGGGACAAAGAATCCAGTGAAATTTTTTTAAGTGCTTTATCTGAAAACTACGGATATGAAAGTAGCTAGGATGATTGCAGGTACTAGTAGATGGGAACAATGGCAGGAGGGTATCCACAATGAGGAAATCAAAGAAAAACTGGAAATGAACTCTATAGATGTAGGAGTCAGGGTGAACAGGCTTAGATGGTGGGGTCATGTTACACGCATGGGAGAAGCAAAGTTACCCAAGAGACTCATGGGTTCAACCAGTAGAGGGTAGGAGGAATCGGGGCAGACCAAGGATAAGGTACCTGGATTCGGTTAAGAATGATTTTGAAGTAATAGGTTTAACATCAGAAGAGGCACCAATGTTAGCACTGAATAGGGGATCATGGAGGAATTTTATTAGGGGGCTCAGCTCCAGACTGAACGCTGAAAGGCATAATCAGTCTTAAATGATGATGATGATGATGATCTGAAAACTACCTTGAGCAGTTAAACAGAGAACCGTCTCGTGGCGATAACATATTAGACCTTCTGGTGACAAACAGACCCGAACTATTTGAAACAGTTAACGCAGAACAGGGAATCAGCGATCATAAAGCGGTTACTGCATCGATAATTTCAGCTGTAAATAGAAATGTTAAAAAAGGTAGGAAGATTTTTCTGTTTAGCAAAAGGCAGATTTCAGAGTGCCTAACGGCTCAACACAAAAGTTTTGTCTCTAGTACAGATAGTGTTGAGGATCAGTGGACAAAGTTCAAAACCATTGTACAATATGTGTTAGATGAGTATGTGCCAAGCAAGATCGTAAGAGATGGAAAAGAGCCACCGTGGTACAACAACCGAGTTAGAAAACTGCTGCGGAAGCAAAGGGAACTTCACAGCAAACATAAACATAGCCAAAGCCTTGCAGACAAACAAAAATTACGCGAAGCGAAATGTAGTGTGAGGAGAGCTATGCGAGAGGCGTTCAATGAATTCGAAAGTACAGTTCTGTGTACTGACTTGGCAGAAAATCCTAAGAAAAACGTTGAACAAATGTGCAGAACTATAGACCTATATCTCTAACGTCGATCAGTTGTAGGATTTTGGAACACGTATTCTGTTCGACTATAATGACTTTTCTGGAGACTAGAAATCTACTCTGTAGGGATCAGCATGGGTTTCGAAAAAGACGACCGTGTGAAACCCAGCTCGCGCTATTCGTCCACGAGACTCAGAGGGCCATAGACACGGGTTCCCAGGTAGATGCCGTGTTTCTTGACTTCCGCAAGGCGTTCGATACAGTTCCCCACAGTCGTTTCATGAACAAAGTAAGAGCATATGGACTATCAGACCAATTATGTGATTGGATTGAAGAGTTCCTAGATAACAGAACGCAGCATGTCATTCTCAATGGAGAGAAGGCTTCAGAAGTAAGAGCGATTTCAGGTGTGTCGCAGGGGAGTGTCGTAGGACCGTTGCTATTCACAATATACATAAATGACCTTGTGGATGACATCGGAAGTTCACTGAGGCTTTTGGCGGATGATGCTGTGGCATATCGAGAGGTTGTAACAATGGAAAATTGTACTGAAATGCAGGAGGATCTGCAGCGAAGTGACGCTTGGTGCAGGGAATGGCAATTTAATCTCAATTTAGACAAGTGTAATGTGCTGCGAAGACATAGAAAGAAAGATCCCTTTTCATTTTGCTACAATATAGCAGGTCAGCAACTGGAAGCAGTTAATTCCATAAATTATCTGGGAGTACGCATTAGAAGTGATTTAAAATGGAATGATCATATAAAGTTGATCGTCGGTAAAGCAGATGCCAGACTGAGATTCATTGGAAGAATCCTAAGGAAATGCAATCCGAAAACAAAGGAAGTATGTTACAGTACGCTTGTTCGCCCACTGCTTGAATACTGCTCAAGCAGTGTGGGATCCGCACCAGATAGGGTTGATAGAAGAGATAGAGAAGATCCAACGGAGAGCAGCGCGCTTCGTTACAGGGTCATTTAGTAATCGCGAAAGCGTTACGGAGATCATAGATAAACTCCAGTGGAAGACTCTGCAGGAGAGACGCTCAGTAGCTCGGTACGGGCTTATGTTGAAGTTTCGAGAACATACCTTCACCGAGGAGTCAAGCAGTATATTGCTCCCTCCTACGTATATCTCGCGAAGAGACCATGAGGATAAAATCAGAGAGACTAGAGCCCACACAGAGGCGTACCGACAATCCTCTTTCCACGAACAATACGAGACTGGAATAGAAGGGAGAACCGATAGAGCTACTCAAGGTACCCTCCGCCACACACCGTCAGGTGGCTTGCGGGGTATGGATGTAGATGTAGATACTAGCACGTATTCTTTACAGACGAATGGAAAAACTAGTAGACGCCGACCTCAGGGAAGATCAAGATCAGTTTGGATTACGTAGAACTGTAGGAACACGCAAGATAATACTGGCCCTACGACTTATCCTAGAAGATAAGTTAAGGAATGGCAAACCTACGTCTATAGCATTTCTAGACTTAGAGAAAGCTTTTGACAATGTTGACTGGAATACTCTCAAATTCTGATGGTGGCAGGAGTAAAATACAGAGCGTCAAAGGCTATTTACAATTTCTACAGAAACCAGATGGCAATTATAAGAGTCGAGGAGAACTAAAGGGAAGCAGTGGTTGAGAAGGGAGTGAGACAGGATTGTAGCCTATCCCCAATGTTATTCAATCCGTATATTGAGGAAGCAGTAAAGGAAACGAAAAAAGAATTTGGAGCAGGAATTAAAATCCAGGGGGAAGAAATAAAAACCTTGAGGTTTGCCGATGACATTGTAATTCTGTCAGAGACAGCAAACGACTTGGAAGAGCAGTTGAACGGAAAGGACGCGTCTTGAAAGAAAAATACAAGATGAACATCAACAAAAGCCAAACGAGGACAATGGAATATAATCGAATTAAATCGGGTGATGCTGAGGGAATTAGATTAGGAGTTTTGCTATTTGAACAACAAAATAACTTATGAGACGATATAAAATGTAGTCTGGCAATGGCAAGGAAAGCGTTTCTGAAGAAGAGAAATTTGTTAATATCGATTATAAATTTAAGTTTCACGAAGTCTTTTCTGAAAGTATCTGTATGGAGTGTAGCCGTGTATGGAAGTGAGACATGGACGACAAACAAAATGGATCGGTTGCTAGGACATGTTCTGAGGCATCAAGGGATCACGAATTTGGTTTTGGAGGGTAAAAATCGTAGAAATGATTGCACTAAGCAGATTAATAAGGATTAAGCTGCAGTAGTTACTGAGAGATGAAGAGGCTTGCACAGGATAGAGTAGCATGAAGAGCTGCATCAAACCACTCTCTGGACTGAAGACTAGAACAGTAACAAAACTTTTGTGTGGAAAACTGTGTTGTTTGCTCTTCCGTCAACGTCATCATTATCGCCTAGAGTCAGTATCGCCTTGTCGCGTCAGTCTCTTTCGCCGGTTGTCGGCTAAAAATTTACTCTCTTCCGAGTAGTGGAACACGAAAGGAAATGGCTAGTAGTGGTACTGGGTACCCTCCGACACGCACGGTACAATGGTTTGAGGAGTATGGATGTAGATGTAGATGTGGTGTTCATCATCCCCATTTTCTGAGTGTCAGCAACCTAGCCGCTAGAAAGTCATCACCCATTCCATTGATGGGAACCACAAGCAAAACTCTCACTTACACATCGCCTTGCCTGCTGTAACTACGATCATTGGGTCATATAGTGGTTAGGGAGATAGATTATGTGAACTGTTCACAGCTGTCATAATTATGCTAATTCATATTTAGCTGTATTCGAAATTGTAAGGCCAGAAACACAGGCAAGTATGGATGTGTGTGGGTTAAGAAACGTTGTGGCATTCCTGGAACACTGATTCAAGATTAATTCCTTTGAGTTTTGGCGTACAGCTCGATATTTGCCTCGTCTCTCCAACAATGTACAACTATGCCAGCATGGCTGTGTCAGCTATTCTCTCTTTGTGTTCACTTCTTCTGTGCATGTCCTCATCACAATGGATTGTGCAGATTAGAACATAGCACAGTAGGAGAAGGAAAAGTTGCGACTTCCACAGTAGTTGGACAGAGACAGCATCGCCCCACGCTGCACTGTTGCCCAATTTATTCAAGATCGCAGATCCAAGATGGCGGCCTCAGATGGCAACATCGCAATTTTGGCAGGAAATTAGTTCAATTGGGCCACCTTCACTTACCTAACCTCTCCCCTCCCCTCTCCCACCCCTCTCTCATCTGTAAATTGGTGGGGAAAGGACTCAGTCTGTGCTGGGCTGCCATGTTGGATGGATGTAACTCTTTTTTTGTATGCTTTGTTTATTTAAACAATTTGAATTGTCATAGACAGCAGCTCCATCCAGTATGTTCACCAACTGACTTAGTTCACAACACCACCACAGGAGGGCAATGTTGGCCCTCCCCCTCCCACCTCCCATGACATGCTCCAAGATGACAGCCTGGAAAAAAATATCAGGAAAAGGACTAAGTCTGTGTCTAACTGCTGAATTGAGAAGACAAATGCATTGTTTACTGTGTTCAACAGATGAGATGTTTGTGCTGGAGGAGTTTTAACGGGTATAGTCTATCAACTGTAATCATGCAGCTGAGGACTGTGTCAATAGTAACGATATTTGGTGAAGATGAATATGCTTGATCAAATTATGAAGATGCAGCAGGGTGGGGCTAAGTTACACTTCGCAATTCATGCTGATAAATGCGTGTAACTGTAGATCATTCGATAAGAGTCCAGCCAGTTTTCCGAAGTGTAAGAGGCAAGACATTCAATCGGGTGCGTGTGATCCCTGTCCCCAGAGGCCACGCGGTAGCTGCAGGGATGGCCGTGTGGTTCCTGTCGCGTTGGAAATCCCCGCAACCTCTGTCCTTCCCAGCAGTTACACTCAACTCATATTTGTGGGGATCGTGATATAAATCCACACAAAGCCATACAAACAGGCAAATGCCAGGATGGTTCTTTTGAAACAAATGCAGAAGATTGCTTTCACCATCTGAGCTCATTTACTATTTTTAATAAACAGTATTGTGAAGGACACTAAACTAATAACATTCCTTCTTTTCAAACAGTGCCAGCGGCTTCTCCAATACTGTAACCAATCATCTAGTACCACAAGAAATTTCTCCTGCACATCACAACCAGCCACCATCTCCGGCATGCCACAACTGGCCAACCTCTTCAGCCATCCCTCAAACGAAGAACAATTCTGTCAGCACCGCCAGCGCCACTAACAAGCTCTCCAGCACTTCCCATTGAATAAACAATTCAGTCAGCACCACCTACAGCTTCATTTCAACAAGAAGAGGTTGCACAGCATAAGTCATTTCTTCGGCAGCAGCTGTCTTCATCATCTCACAAACACTCTCAGCCAGAAAAGTAAGTAAAAGAGTAAGGAAGACCAAAGTGGCCCCAAGCCCTAAAGTTAAAAAGCTTGAAAACAGGACGAACAATAGAGGACTCTGCACCCGTCCCTCCCATAAAAAGAATTCTGCAATAAAACTTGTCGTTACTAAGCATTCATAATTCTTCACTTTACATTCCAAACTGAAATAAAAGTTCCTATCAACCAGCAGTTAACTGCGAGACACTTGTCCCAAATACTACTTGATGCACGTCCAATATAACTGTTGGCATCTTAGTAGCTTGTTTTAATTTTGTTTTTATCGTTTTTGCGGTCCTAAAGCCATCGACGTGATGTCATAAATAGGTGAATGAAGTACACTGATAATAGCTAGTCTCACATAAACAGGTCTTTGTGCATTCGTTATGAAGCACACAATATGTTTTCTATCCATTCTAGATACCCCCGATACCTTACGAGCCATTTGTTAGCTTTGTATACGACTTGTGTTTTAGAATTCAAACGAAGTAACTAGGCATTAATCCTCATCGTCTCGCTTATCGACACTTAACAACTCAGTTGTTAAGCCACTATACCTCTTGCGTCTGAAAATAGGCGATTACTGAGCTCATTTGATACAGGAAATTACTAGAGTTTTGTTGCTAGCAAAAGACAATTTTCTACCTTGCGTTCATATCAGCAGAACAATTTTTTCATGCATTAGAATAAAAGCTAAAAAATACAATTTGAAATATTGTGAAGCCACTTCGTTCTCGAAGGCTAATTAACTTATTCCAGAAACATCCATACACCCCAAAAAATTCCAGACGACCTAATATTTTCTTTGTGCGTGTCTGAACAGCGTCTTTCTCGTCAGAGAAAATGAAAAGTTATAATCTTATTTGATGCAACGTGTACAGTAGTTTTAGCAGATGATACTTACGGTATGATTGTATAGCGTGATTGGCCTGGAGAAAACATCTGGGGTTTTTCGGCTGCCTCGTGCAAATCTCTCTATTTGGTGCCACTACGGTGACTATGAAGATGAGACGAAATGAAATGGTTAGCACAACACAAAAACCCAGTTCCCGAGCGAAGGAAATGTTCGACCCGACTGGGAATCGAAACCGGGACCTACGGATCTAGGGTCAGTGACAAATTAGTACATACGGAAGTGCCTGAAATGATTAACCAGTACGTGTGTTAACACAAAGATTCATTTCCAGGTAATTTTCATACCCAAAAAATCAAATCAAGAAGTCCGAATGCTTTTTAGGTGCCACCTTTCTTTCGGTAACTGTCTTTAGATATTAACACTATGTAATATGAATTTCGCATTAGTTCAACAAACTCGACAATATTTTGCATGTTGGATTGTACTACAAAGGAGCACCTTCCGTAGAACTACCTACCATCAACAGCTGCTACAACATAAGAGCAGAATTATTCCGAACAGTGTTATAGAACATTATTTGAACGTCTAACGCTACATTACATCCTTATTAATTTATTACATTAACAACAACAAATATGTGATAAAAGATAAATTTTCTCGATGTCCAACCAGGCAATCGATCCCATATTTCAAGCAATTTTTCGAATCCCATATTTCAAGCAATTTTTCGAAGATTGGTCTAGTCGAATTCTTCTGGTGCGGGGAACAATGACTTCAGTGAGGTCGCTGTATCGATCCACACCAAATTGTGAAGAACTTAAGACAACTTACGGCTCTTTATAGTCCAGTTAGATTCTCCTCTTTTTTTTTTTAATACGCAAATTTGTTACTTGTAGCGGCGTTCCGTAATACTCCTATTGTCAGAAAAACTTCGGGACATGTTTTTTTTTTTAAAAAATAGGAAACTGCACTTCCAAATAATGATCCTAACTCCCATAGAAGTAGTCCCCTGGGCTATCTATACACAGTTGCCAACGTTTTCGGAAGTCTTGGAAGCAAGCAGGGCAATTTTCAACTGCGATGCCTGTCAGTCCATTCGTCGCAGTCCGTTGGATGTCTGCAATATCTTGATGAAGCTTTCCTTTCAGTCGCATTTTCACTCAAGGAAACAATAAAAAATCGCAAGGCGAGAGGCCGGGCGAATGTGGGATGGCAATAACAGAATGTCTGGTCATGCAGTAAGAACAAGTCCTGACAAATTTCGAGGCTGGTAATCCAGGACTCCGCCATTCAGCACTTCCACGCTTCGTGTGAGTGTCATACTGGTAGCACCAACTTTCATCCCCAGTCAAAATCTTTGACAGAAATGTGAGATCACGTCTGGCTCTGTCGGCAGAAATTCTTCGCATTTCCTCTTTCTGTTCGTCTGTTAGTGTGTGACAGTCGAGTTTTGCATCAGGTTTCCGTTTGCCTAAATCTTCGCGTAAAATCTTATGATACACATCAGGATTCAAATGAAGTTCTTCAGATATCACATGCACAACTACATGATGGTCTTCTTGCAATAACTGTCTCACACGCTTCGCGTTTGCATCGGTATGTGCTGTAGACGGACGACCAGCTCGTCTTGTACTGAATCTCAGCCTTCACGAAACCTTTTCAGCCACTCTAAAACACTACTTCTTGAAAGTGATTCGCCTGCATACGCTGTCGTAATCACTGTCCACGTTTCACTAGAGGTTTTCCTGATCTTAGCACAGAACTAAATGTCACTCACTGCTCATAATCAGTTTCCTCTGTGTCACAGTAACTAATGCGCTAAGAACCATGACACCTAGCGAGTTTGAACGGAACATGGCCAAGGTCATTTCAAGGACGCACAAATACAAGGTAACATAAAACCAAAATTTGTTCCTTTTTAAGTATTGCAGGCTCAGAAAATAAAAAATCTGCCCTGGAGCTTTACTGACAAAGGGAGTATTTCCGTTTCCTTGATATCAACCCTGAAGTATCCATTGGGAGAGTCCTTACTTTCGTTGAGCCAGATACTTAGAGTCTGAACGACAATGATATTGGTCTTCCGTACTCATTTAATCGACACTACAGAGGCATCCACGACTAGGTCCAAGAATTAGTATCGCTTATTACAGGTAATGTCAGATAGCATTAGGAACAGAAAGTTGATCAAAACCGGAAGTAAATATCAGGCCGGTGCGTAAGTTCGTAGCGTTTTTATTTTGCATGTTGGTATTCCAGTTACTTTGGGTTTATTTATCGATTGTCATTTTTATTTGTAATTCACTGTTGCTATTTCAATTTACATACTGTCGTTCTGTCATTTAGAGATAGTGAGTGGATCTGTGGACGCTAGAAAATGGAGTGCCAAACGGAGAAATTGGAGCATTCCCGACATACTCTTGTTTGAGTTCAGTAGAGGAGTGACAGCAGCGGAGGCAGCCAAAAACATTTGCACGTGTAAAGGGATAATGCCATTGGACAGAGCACGGCAAGATAATGGTTAGAAAGTTACGTTATTACTATATAGGAAAAATAATGGTGGCCCTGACACTTACCCGTGAGGGAATGCATTGTCCCATTGTGTGTGGATTCCAAGTAATCTGCAGAAGAAATGAAAGCTATGCAATGAGGATTTGCAGAGTTCTATGATCGTCTTCTGATCTCAAAGATTACACACACTACTTGTGATCTGAATAGAGCAAATGTTCGAACAGCAACGACAACATACGAACGTGACTGAAGGCTTCCGCATTTGCAGTTCATCACACGCTTATTTCAAAATATCGTAACACTCGTTACTCCACACCCAAGACATGGAGTGCGCGAGATCTATCTCAAATCTTTGCATTGTTTTGAATGCTCTAACGTCTGCAAGTCGCTGAAGTTTCCTATCGAATACTCTTTTCTCAGATGGACTGCAGCGTTGTTGTCATTCAGTGTTCATGATCCAGATAAGCTGATTAATGCCATGGGTTAAACTGTCTTTTATTCCACGTCATTGTTTACGTTATTTACACGGTTCATTAAATACACTTATATTAAATACCATCCAGGTGTCAAAATAATGATCTGTGAAATAAATAATTTTCCTGGACGAAGCAGTTTTTATTTTAAACCTTACATTAACACAGATAAACCGTAAAGCTGTGGAATCTCACACAAAACTGCGTTTGTGTAAAACTTTTAGTAGTACAAGAGTTTAGGTGTACACTGAAATCTATACCTAAACAAATATAGTTCAAATAGCACAAATTCACTCAATGCGTTATTAACGAATTCCATTCACGTGATAAGGAGGGCACAAACTACCATCTCAACTGAATACGCGTGAGGGCACGAAGTGGGGGTACATGTGATCAGGTACGTAACAGGAACCGGCAGTCACACGACAAGAAAACGATTGTAGATGGAAGTAGAAAGGAGACATATTTTACTCTCGTTATTGTGCACGATGCAGTTGTTTGTACCGTCTTCTAGTGTAGAATAAACCTACTGTAAATAATGACTATGTGAACAATGTGCGAAGTTTTACGGTGGTTCTGAGGTAAAGTTGAACTACGCGGCATCCCGTAATGACTAGAGTATGGTGACCAAGTTATTTTCGGTGAAAACCGGGACACATTCACCCAGGTGCCAATGGACACCTCATTCCATATGTACCCAGGTTTCTTAATTTTAAATATTAATGTTCTGTTGATACATTTTGTTAACTAGATTATTATAACTAATAAGACGATCCAAAAGATTGATATAATCTAGATTATCTGTATAATTAATGACATTTAATAAACGTATACAGTAATAAAGAAATGTATTACGATTTTTTTATTACTGTATACGTTTATTAAATGTCATTAATGAAATGTATTACGATTTTCCCCCCATGAACCATGGACCTTGCCGTTGGTGGGGAGGCTTGCGTGCCTCAGCGATACAGATAGCCATACCGTAGGTGCAACCACAACGGAGGGGTATCTGTTGAGAGGCCAGACAAACGTGTGGTTCCTGAAGAGGGGCAGCAGCCTTTTCAGTAGTTGCAAGGGTAACAGTCTGGTTGATTGACTGATCTGGCCTTGTAACAATAACCAAAACGGCCTTGCCGTGCCGGTACTGCGAACGGCTGAAAGCAAGGGGAAACTACAGCCGTAATTTTTCCCGAGGGCATGCAGCTTTACTGTATGATTACATGATGATGGAGTCCTCTTGGGTAAAATATTCCGGAGGTAAAATAGTCCCCCATTCGGATCTCCGGGCGGGGACTACTCAAGAGGATGTCGTTATCAGGAGAAAGAAAACTGGCGTTCTACGGATCGGAGCGTGGAATGTCAGATCCCTTAATCGGGCAGGTAGGTTAGAAAATTTAAAAAGGGAAATGGATAGGTAGAAGTTAGATATAGTGGGAATTAGTGAAGTTCGGTGGCAGGAGGAACAAGACTTCTGGTCAGGTGACTACAGGGTTATAAACACAAAATCATATAGGGGTAATGCAGGAGTAGGTTTAATAATGAATAGGAAAATAGGAATGCGGGTAAGCTACTACAAACAGCATAGTGAACGCATTATTGTGGCCAAGATAGATACGAAGCCCACACCTACTACAGTAGTACAAGTTTATATGCCAACTAGCTCTGCAGATGACGAAGAAATTAAAGAAATGTATGATGAAATAAAAGAAATTATTCAGATTGTGAAGGGAGACGAAAATTTAATAGTCATGGGTGACTGGAATTCGAGTGTAGGAAAAGGGAGAGAAGGAAACATAGTAGGTGAATATGGATTGGGGGACAGAAATGAAAGAGGAAGCCGCCTGGTCGAATTTTGCACAGAGCACAACATAATCATAACTAACACTTGCTTTAAGAATCATGAAAGAAGGTTGTATACATGGAAGAACCCTGGAGATACTAAAAGGTATCAGATAGATTATATAATGGTAAAACAGAGATTTAGGAACCAGGTTTTAAATTGTAAGACATTTCCAGGGGCAGATGTGGACTCTGACCACAATCTATTGGTTATGACCTGTAGATTAAAACTGAAGAAACTGCAAAAAGGTGGGAATTAAAGGAGATTGGACCTGGATAAACTAAAAGAACCAGAGGTTGTACAGAGATTCAGGGAGAGCATAAGGGAGCAATTGACAGGAATGGGGGAAATAAATACAGTAGAAGAAGAATGGGTAGCTTTGAGGGATGAAGTAGTGAAGGCAGCAGAGGATCAAGTAGGTAAAAAGACGAGGGCTAGTAGAAATCCTTGGGTAACAGAAGAAATATTGAATTTAATTGATGAAAGGAGAAAATATAAAAATGCAGTAAGTGAAACAGGCAAAAAGGAATACAAACGTCTCAAAAATGAGATCGACAGGAAGTGCAAAATGGCTAAGCAGGGATGGCTAGAGGGCAAATGTAAGGATGTAGAGGCCTATCTCACTAGGGGTAAGATAGATACCGCCTACAGGAAAATTAAAGAGACCTTTGGAGATAAGAGAACGACTTGTATGAATATCAAGAGCTCAGATGGAAACCCAGTTCTAAGCAAAGAAGGGAAAGCAGAAAGGTGGAAGGAGTATATAGAGGGTCTATACAAGGGCGATGTACTTGAGGACAATATTATGGAAATGGAAGAGGATGTAGATGAAGATGAAATGGGAGATATGATACTGCGTGAAGAGTTTGACAGAGCACTGAAAGACCTGAGTCGAAACAAAGCCCCCGGAGTAGACAATATTCCATTGGAACTACTGACGGCCGTGGGAGAGCCAGTCCTGACAAAACTCTACCATCTGGTGAGGAAGATGTATGAGACAGGCGAAATACCCTCAGACTTCAAGAAGAATATAATAATTCCAATCCCAAAGAAAGCAGGTGTTGACAAATGTGAAAATTACCGAACTATCAGCTTAATAAGTCACAGCTGCAAAATACTAACACGAATTCTTTACAGACGAATGGAAAAACTAGTAGAAGCCAACCTCGGCGAAGATCAGTTTGGATTCCGTAGAAACACTGGAACACGTGAGGCAATACTGACCTTACGACTTATCTTAGAAGAAAGATTAAGGAAAGGCAAACCTACGTTTCTAGCATTTGTAGACTTAGAGAAAGCTTTTGACAATGTTGACTGGAATACTCTCTTTCAAATTCTAAAGGTGGAAGGGGTAAAATACAGGGAGCGAAAGGCTATTTACAATTTGTACAGAAACCAGATGGCAGTTATAAGAATCGAGGGACATGAAAGGGAAGCAGTGGTTGGGAAGGGAGTAAGACAGGGTTGTAGCCTCTCCCCGATGTTGTTCAATCTGTATATTGAGCAAGCAGTAAAGGAAACAAAAGAAAAATTCGGAGTAGGTATTAAAATTCATGGAGAAGAAATAAAAACTTTGAGGTTCGCCGATGACACTGTAATTCTGTCAGAGACAGCAAAGGACTTGGAAGAGCAGTTGAATGGAATGGACAGTGTCTTGAAAGGAGGATATAAGATGAACATCAACAAAAGCAAAACAAGGATAATGGAATGTAGTCTAATTAAGTCGGGTGATGCTGAGGGAATTACATTAGGAAATGAGGCACTTAAAGTAGTAAAGGAGTTTTGCTATTTGGGGAGCAAAATAACTGATGATGGTCGAAGTAGAGAGGATATAAAATGTAGGCTGGCAATAGCAAGGAAAGCGTTTCTGAAGAAGAGAAATTTGTTAACACCCAGTATTGATTTAAGTGTCAGGAAGTCATTTCTGAAAGTATTCGTATGGAGTGTAGCCATGTATGGAAGTGAAACATGGACGATAAATAGTTTGGACAAGAAGAGTATAGAAGCTTTCGAAATGTGGTGCTACAGAAGAATGCTGAAGATTAGATGGGTAGATCACATAACTAATGTGGAAGTATTGGATAGGATTGGGGCGAAGAGAAGTTTGTGGCACAACTTGACCAGAAGAAGGGATCGGTTGGTAGGACATGTTCTGAGGCATCAAGGGATCACCAATTTAGTATTGGAGGGCAGCGTGGAGGGTAAAAATCGTAGAGGGAGACCAAGAGATGAATACACTGGGCAGATTCAGAGGGATGTGGGTTGCAGTAGGTACTGGGAGATGAAAAAGCTTGCACAGGATAGAGTAGCATGGAGAGCTGCATCAAACCAGTCTCAGGACTGAAGACCACAACAACAACATTACGATTTTACAAAATTTTACAGCCATTCAACTTTTAATCAATTAATATTAACATGAGCTTTAATATTACTGAGAGCTTGTAGATAGAATTGACTGTCCTTGGAGAAAAGGGTATTTTTCACTGCCTCCAGCCTTCTTGCAGCCTTCTTTGAGACACAGTGATAAAACTCGGCACAATCCATTTTGTAGTTGCACAGGATCTGCAGGATCGCTTCAACAGAGTCCACCTCCATTCTGTTTCTTTCATCAGTCCACTGGATATTCATGAACGAAAATATTCTTTCCACATTGGCATTATGGGCTGGGCTTGCAAATAAATACCTTATAATTATTACCAACTCAGAGTAATGCTGAAGACAGTCACATCTTTTAAAAAGACACACCCACTTCTCATGACATTCCAATGGTGTTTTTTTTTCATCATTCCACTTGTGAAGACTTTCTTCAACATAATTTGTCAGTATGCCGAACTGATCGAAGAGAATGGAATCATCGATTTCAATCTCTTTACTCTTCAAATAAGAAACTGTCTATTCAACACTTTCCCATTTTGGCACTTTCTTCAGTACCATCCAATCAAACACCGGCGATGAGGGTAAATATGAGGCGCTCCACTTGCTGAGATATTCTACACAAGTGTCATAAAACTTGTTAACTTCTTCTCTAAAACTCCTTTCCGCTGCTTCTGATACTTCCGCTCTTTTAAGGACAGATTTAACATTAAAAGAAATGAACTGCTGTTCTCTCCTCTTAGTAACAGTTTCCAGAGTATTTTTGAAAACATCATTTACTTCTATTACACTTTTCGTGCTTCCCTCAATTTCCTTTATCCCATGCTGCAAAGTGCTAAGCTGACTGTGAATGAATCATAAGTAGGCTTCACTTAAAGGGTTAGTGAAAAACTGAATCAATATTTTGGGGGCTATGTCTTCATTTAGGAAAAAATCTTTTAACGGTTCAAACAGGCGGATTACTCTTTCTACTGCTGGAAACAGTGATAACCAGCGAGTTTTCGAGTGACGCATTACATTCATATATTCAGTTCCCACATAATCACAGAACTCCTTAAGCCTCTCTGTTCTAAGAGTATATATGTAAAAGTGTGAGTATACCCTCATGACGATAGTTTCAACGTCACAGCTTAAACTGTCAGCAGATGTCTGCACGTTATTGTGTAAAACATGTGCAGGGCACCCTATGCCTTCAATGTTTTCATGCTATGTTGCCTTTGATTTGGTAAATACGTTGCATTTGCCTTGTCTTTTTAAAGCACCAAAGTTTGTGTTGGTGTTGTCTCCACAAAATGTTACACATTTATTTTTCTCAAGATCAAATATTTCGATAGTATTCATGCAAAACCTTGAAATTTCGTCAGATGTTTCATTAGATAGGGAACTCACCTTCAAAAGTTTGGTCTGAATTCACTGATTAATATCGAAAAACTGAACAACAAATGGAAATATTTTAGTGGCCTTATGATTGCTGGCATCAGTGGGTATCCCGTAGAAAGAAGACTTTTTGATGTATTCAAGGCTTTTCTTTACACTCTGGGGAGCAATAACTCCTTTCACTCAGGCTGACACTTTACTTCTTGCTGAACTAAACTTTCTTGCAATGGAAGAATCATCAAACATAATGCTGTTAAGCTTATTAGTACAATCACTAGGTCTATAAGTTTGGTGATGTTTTACCGTGTGGTAGGCCAGTGTAAGTTCGGCTGCTCGAACTTTCGTCTCTTCACTTGACTGATGTTTCACAAAATAATTTTGTAGAGTTTTACTGCAGCTCGGTGCATTGTATCTGTTAATGTGTACTTTGACCTGATGTGATCAACTATGTCGGAACGTCCACCATGACTTATACTAATAGAACAGTTACATACGGAACACTGCTTCGTAATCAAAACGAGCTTTCTTAATGAAATTCCATTCCTTGGAATAACAGTCACTGAACTTGCAGGCACGTTTCGGCATTGCGTTTCACTGTACTGCAGCAATAATACCACTAATATGAGAAAAAACTATTGCAGTTTGTCTGACAAAACATCAACTACTACACTGTTCTGACAATGAGTGTGTGTGTAAGTGGCGCTACAATCGGACGGTTTCATAGCTCTGTTACAATAATAGAACTTACTACTTGTTGGCCAAAGTACCGCTCAAAGTAAATTATTGCCTGGGTGTATCAATACTGATACTGTGATTACTAGTACGCGACAATGGAGGTTTTAGACAAATAAGCTAAAATATATTAATTTCTTGTGTTGTATTTCCTTTAATATAGCGAAATCCCAAAAATTTGAGAAATTTTCACGAAATGTATTTAAAAACTGAATTCCGGGACTTTTGAGCGTCCCGAAACAAATTTTCGGGACACCGGGACACAGGGATGAAAACCGGGACAATCCCGGTTTTCCGGGACGTTTGGTCACCCTAGACTAGAAGCTTCGCAAACACCGGAGAAAGGACCTTACCGACCACACCGCTACGGATTTGAACAAACCCTCAAGCTGATTACTAGCCGACTCGTTACTGTGTATCGATGAAGTAATGAAGTTGAATTTAATTTCAAGAAATACCGACGAGACATAGCTTTAACTACGATATATTTTAGTGTTGGCATGAGAAAGTAGGTAGCTCCACATCTATATTGGCAGAGAGAGAAACTGGAAAATATCCTTATGAAAATCGTTGTTCCCATGTTTGAACCTTGATGACCCCAGACTGCAAAACATGGGATTGTTTAAGGAGTTATTACGATTATATATATATATATATATATATATATATATATATATACACTACATATATAAATATAAATATATATATATATATATATATATATATATATATATATATATATATGTATATATACACTACAGTCACTCCTGTCAAGTGACACTCATTCTGCAGAGATTCATCAAAAATGCAGAGGATACCGCATTTGTATGAATAATGGATAAAAAGTTATCATTGGCACCATTAGAAAAAATGGTTCAAATTGCTTTAAGCACTATGGGACTTAACATCTGAGGTCATCAGTCCCCTACACTCAGAACTACGTAAACATATCTAACCTAAGGACATCACACACATCCATGCCCGAGACAGGATTCGAACCTGCGACCGTAGCAGCCGTGCGGTTCCGGGCTGAAGCGCCTAGAACCGCCCGGCCGCAGCGGCCGGCAACATTAGAAACAAATTACAAACTAGAAAATCTCAGTACATTTTCAAACTGTTTGCAAACTATATAACAGGCAATTTGTTCGGAGCATAGCCACAAATGTGGTAAACACGACATCTTAAGCCGACGCACTCCTTGTTATACAAAGCCAACGCATGCGACCATTCTGAAGAACGTGACAAGTTCTAAACAATCTCGCAGGCACAAAATGGTAGTTATTCACTCTTTTTAAATGCTCTGTAATAGAATTGTCGCATAATACTGTATATGGCACAATGAAAATGTATTCTTGCTTCAAAATAATAGACTTGCTTCGAATTTACAAAAGAACCAGCAGAATGAAAGCAAAAGATACTCAACAATTCAGTGCTTGTAACTTTAAGAGCGTTAACGTCACCTGCGAAACATTTACGTCTCTTCACCAGAAGTACTGGATTATTGATCACGAAAGACAACAATTAACAATGTAGCTAAACAAAAATCCCTTATCTTACGCAAACAATGATCCAGAGATAAATGGAGTTATTTGATATTAATTGTCAAATACTTAAACCATCAACAGTTTTCGTGGTCTGACAGATAAGATATCCTTTTCTCCGTTATAGGTAGTGCAGGTATTTTGGCTGCAGCAATTGCTCAGTTCTGACAAGGATCTGTGAAGCAGCCCGCTATCGTCTTGTGTAAAGAATCACGTTGAATGTGAACTTCCGTTATTCACGGGAATCAGAGAATACATAAATCGGCATTCCAGACCAGGATTTGCAAACACTTAATCCGAATGCGAGGCTTTAACGGTACACTGCAACATCTCGCTAGTTATGCTCAAGTTTACTTAATGTCAAACTGCTGTCCAGTAACCGATGCGGGCGCTGGCAGACTTATTCCCCCCCCCCCCCCCCCTCTCTCTCTCTCTCTCTCTCTCTCACACACACACACACACACACACACACACACACACACACACACACACACAAACTCGGTAAAAATCAAGAGAGACAGCACTCACCGTTTCACCGCCATTACTAGCGACTTTACAAGTTTCGAGGTCGCCCGAACCGGCGAGCTTGAAGTTCCTAAGACAGCGCAGACCATAAACAAAGAAGTGTCGAGCGGCCTAGTTAAGCAGTGGCCGCCCACTCGCCACACACTACACGCAGCACATACGCAAAGCGACTGGTTTTGCGTATGTGCGTGACCGGAGCGCGCCGGCAGTCAGCAGCGCGCCTTTGTTGTGTCTAACGCACGTGCACGCCACGCGAGAAGTGGGTCAGGCGGGAACGCCGTGCCGTCTCCAAGGCGGCGCGCGGCAAGCGCCCACTCCCATTGTGTCGGCACACAGGAAACCTAACTGCCAGGTGCGCAGCCAAATTAAAGTTGGGCAGACGGTGCGGAAAACATCGACGCGATTGACATCACGTGACTGCAAACGTGAATGACAATAGTCAACTGTTGCACCAGAGAATAGGGACAGCATAAAATTTTATTCTGTATGAATTTCAGTGCGTGCTGCACTTCACTGTCCTATCGACAGTTGGTGGTGCGATAGCAAAATGTAGTTCGTCGCCGAAGCTTGCAGCCCCCGACTCCACACTCTAAAATTCCACAAGTGAGAATGACGGTTTTCTTAAAGGAAGAAGGAATGGTCATCCACCAAGGTACTCTGTGTTGCCATCAAACGTCCTCAGTTGTCTTCGTTGCTCAACAGATTGTCTACGAAGCGGCGCAGCAATATCTGTGCGTCACTCGTCGACAGTCTGCAGCTCCGATATCAAACATGCAGCTGACATAAAACACTGTACAAGAACATAATATTTATCACTGCGTGCCGGCTATTCAGTTGTGAAAGCTGAGGGGACATTGAGAAGCCGCCAATCTACTTGTAAGAAGGCTGAAGAACGATCCAAGTTTCATGAGTGAACCATGGAATAACTTACAGTGCTATACACAGAAGTCGTTGATGTTGAACAAAAATTATACTAGACTCTATTCTTCTCCTATACATCGTAAGAGATAAGGCAAGCAATCGAAGTCGTTCCCTTTATCTGTACAAGCAGGAGTGCGCAAAGCAATATTTACTAAAAGTATTCTGTTTCTTTCTATTTGGTCAGAGAACATATGTAAGAACATACTACTCCATAGATAATATCTGCATAAATACCGTGAAAATAATCAGAAGAAGATACCCAAACCATCTTATTAATTTCATGTATATACAAGGGTGATTCAGCTGCCACGGCCGCGCGGCGTAGCCGACCAGTCTACGGAGCCTTGCCACAGTTCGAGCGGCTCCCCCTTCGGAGGTTCGAGTTCTCCCTCGGGCAAGGGGGTGTGTGTGTGTTGTCGTTAGTTTCAGTTAGATTAAATAGTGAGTAAGCCTAGGGACCGATGACCTCAGCAGTTTGGTCCCACAGGAACTTACCACCACCAGCTGGCACGGGTTTTACGCAATCTGCAACGCCTTGAAATACCACGAGGAAAATGTTCATGCTGTCTCCCTCTCCACGTGTAAATCGTTAGTCCTACAGAAAAAATGAACAGGATCTTTTTGTAGAGCATTTACTGTAGTTAAATTCTGTACTAGTATACG
This sequence comes from Schistocerca piceifrons, assembly GCF_021461385.2. Taxonomy (NCBI): domain Eukaryota; kingdom Metazoa; phylum Arthropoda; class Insecta; order Orthoptera; family Acrididae; genus Schistocerca; species Schistocerca piceifrons. Next base: position 754,656,859 of record NC_060138.1, read on the forward strand.
TTTTGATTAGAGTTTGAACGTTAAGAATTATTTAAGAAAAACGTACAAAGGTGATCTTCAGACGCGTTTTTTTTTTTTTTTTTTTAATATCTCCAAAACCATTGCCTCCAGCAAAAATCTATCCCAGTACACAATGTAACTACTTTACGTTTCCTACAAAGAGCTCCCGTTCATTTTTTTCTCAAACTAATGGTTTGCACGTAGCGAGTAAAAGAGTATGAAAATCTCACGCATTGTTTTTGAAGGCATTGTGGATTGCATATAACTCATAACTAGCGGCAGCTGAATAACCCTGTATAAAACCAAGGAGTTAAGGAAGAGTCTTGTATACTCCAAATACTGTTCACCACCAATGTAGAGGATATAAGAAACTAAGAGCAATAAAACATTCTTACAGGTTTAACAATTAGGAACCTGAGACATTGAAACATTCTCATGTATGCTCATGATAAAGTAATAAAATGAAGCTCCTATTTAAAAATTTTAACGAATGAAGGTTAAGTAATGGTATTCTTAGCAACTGCTTGAGAAAGGCTATAAAAATGTCTTACAAGTGACTGGTGGGGTAGGAGGTGGGGGGGAGGAGGGGGTTATACTCAAATCGTGGAGATGTGGAAAGTGCTTAAGCATTTAGTTGCTGGTTAGTGATGGTGATAATGTAATGGCACAGTGTTGCTCGAATATTGCTGTAAGTTACTAATTGCCTTTCATTGAAGGAAAACACTTGTCTTTTCAATATGAAAGTATATTTGATCGTACCGCATCATTTCGACAGAAGTAGCACCACTAAACAGAACTTGACCATTTTCGGCTAGCCTGCTAATAATTGTGGCACGTAAGTAAATACATGGTCAAGTGCGAAAGGTGATTTAGAGATAATCAACAAAATGTGTGAAGTGACAATTATTCAAAAGCAGTAGAAAAGTTAGGGATCACGACACAAGCATAAAAACGGAACAGGTTTCTTGTGATGTACGTGATTTCATTCTGCTTTAGTAGATTTGAGAAAATAATGACACAAAATCTGAAGAAAATGAAACGTTCTGTTTACAATGGTTTTAATATAAATCAGGACACCTCTTTACAAATTGAATCATTAGCTAAATCCCTTGTCTTTCCTTCTAACGATCTAGGTTCACAGTGTCGTGTTTCCAGCTGCACCTGTTGAAGATCAGAAATCTTCTCTTTCCTCTTCAAGATGTAAAATCCTTGAATTCTTCAACTGCATTGAAAGTTGATCGAACTTGCAGTGCCTGTAGCTGTTCAGCAATCAGTCTGATCCACTGTGCTTTGAAATACGCACATTGGTGAAATTTTATATTATTCAACAGCTGAATTAAAGTCGTAAACATCTGTTTGTTGCCTAACACTCTCTGTGAATGGTGTTGTATGCGTAGCTTAAGTGACGAGGCAAACTAAAGCTTTCGAAGCTTCACACACAATTAGCCTCTTTTGTTTCTCAATGTGTGCAAAATCACAATCGCAAGACACAAAAGCGTGTCCTTTTACCAAAAACTTGTGTATTGTTTCCGTAAGGTAACCCTCTGCAGTTAAGTAAACCCACAGAAACATCATCATCTTATTTTTGTTCTGCCCACAGCAACGGTCATTCCACATTATCAATTTCTTTTTACCGATAAGTTTCGGTGTAAAGGTTTTGTGCGCACAGGAAGCAATTTCATTCTCATCCGTGATACATACACCCTATTTCCAGAGAAACACGTGACCGATTTTATTATCACCAACATGAATGCATAAACTGTAATTTGACGGTTGCCATAAACAGCCTTAACGAAGGAAGAGTATATTCCGTTGCTTCGCTGCGTAATTTCTTCTTTTCACTTTGAGCACTACCATCCCCTCTCTTCCTCCGTTTTGGCGCAGCTTTTTCTTTCCGTTTTGAAATGTTGTGTATTATTTATCTGTAATAATTACTTAGCAATGTTCTCTTGTTGAAAAACAAAAAAGTCACAGAGCTACTGCAATTGTCAGCAACTCACAGAAGTGCACGCCAAGACATTTACAGAGACTTGGTGCATGACTCACAATTTGAGTATCGGTGTTACACACGAGTGTCATTTTGTGACACCTGTAGCCGGCCGAGGTGACCGAGCGGTTCTAGGCGCTACAGTCTGGAACCGCGCGACCTCAGAAGTTAAGTCCCATAGTGCTCAGAGCTATTTGAACCATTTTTTTTTTTGTGACACCTGTAAACACTGTTTCCCACTGATCTGTCGCTTGTATCAGAACATGTTTTTGGCCTTGGCGTTAACTGCGTGGTTTTACCATTAACTAATTTTCATTTTTTGGCCCTTTACCCTCATTTACTTACATGTCGCAATTTTGGTTTACAATCTACTGAATATTGACAGTATGTTACCGAACGCCACCCTCATGGCAGATTACGAAATACTGTACTGAATCATGTCTTCATTGTAGTTCTCCACGAAGAATGGGGGCATTCATTCTTCGCAAAATATTACCCAGCAATCTTGCGGGGCCGGGGCTGCAGACAATGACAAAATTAAACGACGGAAACCTGAGTGCTACACATCGCAACTCTGACTGCCGTTTCATTACTGTCGTGACTCAGCAGAGGTGTAAAGCAGCGAAAGGCCGGACCCAAGGCGCCGGCCGTAGCCCAGGCAGCCCGAGGTCCACGCCGCCGAGTGCCGGCACTTTCTCTAGCCGAGCCGCCACCCTCCCGACGCCACCGTACGCCCACCGCCCACTCCTCGCCCGGCGCGCCTTCCCACGCAACTCACGTCCCTTGGCTGCCCTGCTTTCTGGAGACTACTCTACCTTCACACCAAAGTACGCTCTACAGCTCTCATCTAACAACACAGGCTACTCAAAATATAACCATCAGTCCTATTTATACCCACTTCAATCCACCATTTTTTTTCCTCCAATTGTCTGCCTGTTCATTTTAGAACCACGTTGTCCAATTCAAGAACCTCCTCTTTAACTTCATTCAGTTAAGAGTCCAAACACTACTGCGTTCCTTTTCTTCAGTATCTCATTGCCCACTGATTGCTACAAGTTGGTTTTTTGTAAAGTATTTTTCTAGGCATAAAACCAACACTAATTACAGTGGTACGAGTTTATACGCTTACTAGTTCCTCAGATGATGAGTACACTGAAATATTGTAAGGCGAGATAATATAAATGATTCATATCATATAAGTGGAGTTGCCTTGACACCGGTAATCCTATGGAATACAACAACACGGAGATTCTGGCTTGCACGTCAAACTATTGGGATAGTGTTATTAAGGAAGCTGTTGAAATCAGACTATCAAGCAACCTTATTAACAGAGATGGTGGATTTTGTTTAAATGCTGCTTGGAATCCGGCTCTGTCTCTCCTCAAAAAACAGAGGGACAAAATTAGTGCTACCTCACCTGTTGATTAATAGTAACCATCGATATTTCTGATGTTGGTTATTTTTGGTTGTGTTGACACTTGTTCTGTGTGTGGTATCTTCCTTGTCTCTCCTCTATGAACCGAGGTATTAAATTTGCTTGCACATTTTTTCTTCCTTGCATTTGTGCCTTGAGAATGGCAGGGTGTGCTCCTGTCGAAATATCGGCGGTGTCCGACGACGTCACCCGGCAGCAAACCCGTTAAGTTATTTGAAGAAACGCCTTTGTTTTAATGATGTTCAGCCTAAATCCTGCATCATTTCAATGACACTCTCTCCCATATTTCGCGATAATACAAAACGTGTTGCCCATCTTTGAATTTTTTCGATGCACTCCGTCAGTCCTATGTGATAAGGATTCCATACAGCGCAGAGGTATTCTAAAAGAGGACGGACATGTGTAGTGTAAGCAGTCTCCTTGGTAGATCTGCTACATTTTCTAAGCGTCCTGCCAATAAAACGCAGTCTTTGGTTAGCCTTCCCCACAACAGTTTCTGTGTGTTCTTTCCAATTTAAGTTGTTCGTAATTGTAATTCCTAGGCATTTCCTTGAATTTACGGCCTTTAGAGGACAAGGGATTTCAGATCGATTCTAATGGGGAATGTATCTCGGATAGCTTGGACTGAAATCTTTTACGATTGCTCGTACTACAGGAATACGGAAAAACACTTCTGTTCACACAGATGTGCTAATTACACACTTACCTCGAAATCATGGACTTCTCAAATACTGAAATTCCAGAAGTCTTCGGCGTTTGATGATAATATTTACTTCGATCAGTGTCTTATCTCTCAAACGGTGAGGCGTTCGTTCGATAGTCACAGCGAGAGACAGTGAATGTGTTTCGAGATTACCAAAGAGTACTTTCACGACTGTTGAAGCTCAATCAAACAAGGGGAGATATTCAAAGAAGATCGAAGTAGGGTCGCTCACGAGAAATTACACCCATAGAAGATTGTTATCTCTTGTTCACAGGTCGCTGATAAAGGAGGTAGAAGCCAAACTAGATGCCGCGTATCTTGAAATCAGCAACAGGACTGCATCTTCGATATCTCTGCAAAAGGCTAGCTCACAGTGTTTGCTTTACTAACACCATGATATCGTAGTGACTGATCACAATGGGTGGAATAGAATAGTGGATGAGATTCCTCTAACGGAGCTGTATTTTCCAATACAATTCTTTCACGGCACATAAGTATAGGATAGGAATTTACCTATACGATAAGGACGGAAGATACTACCTTCTCTACTGCCATACGGTGGTATAGTGACTACAACTGACTGCATTCACGATTGTAGACAACCAATTCCTCTTGTTCAGCCGGCCAGAGTGGTCGAGCGGTTCTATGCGCTGCAGTCTGGAACCGCGCGACCGCTACGGTCGCAGGTCCGAATCCTGCCTCGGGCACGGATGTGTGTGATGTCCTTAGATTAGTTAGGTTTAACTAGTTCTAAGTTCTAGGGGACTGATGACCTCAGAACTTAAGTCCCATAGTGTTCAGAGCCATTTGAACCATTTGAACCTCTTGTTCATACGTGTCAACAGGCAAGCGTGCCGCGCTTTCACTAATACCAGCATAGCAGCAAGAGGTTACCCAAATATTACGTGTGAGTTGCGTCAACAGTTGCACAACTACGAAGAAATCGAAAACGAAGAAGAGTTGTTTTCGAGCTATGCACATTTATGAAAAAGCAAAACTATAAACATACACCAAAAGGAGGACATGTTCGTGCAAAATATAAGCTTTATTGGATAAAATTTTAAAACGTGCCGTAGGTTTATTTTACTGGTATCAGTGCGTAAATGATTCTCGTACATTCCAGAATGTCTATATTTAAAATATTCGTTATGAGCGAATATCGCACAAATTTCAGATAAAATCCAGAGTGTGTTCCAGACGGATCAACAACTATTCTAAACGTACGTATTATCGTTATACGAGGGGGCTTCAAAAAGTACATAACACACTATTACGGCGGCCAAGTAACTTTTGTTCAAATGGCTCTGAGCACTATGGGACTTAACTTCTGAGGTCATCAGCCCCCTAGAACTTAGAACTACTTAAACCTAACTAACCTAAGGACACCACACACATCCATGCCCGAGGCAGGATTCGAACCCGCGACCGTAGCGGTCGCGCGGTTCCAGACTGTAGCGCCTAGAACCGCTCGGCCACACAGGCCGGCAGTAACTTTTGTTGAATGCTACACTACACTTCAAAGTGACGCAGATACATGACAATATTTTTTCAAATTTAGATACAAAGTCTACGTAAACATCGGTCGGAACGTTCTACAAATTGCTGACGATCGTCGGAAAACCTATAACTGCTGCGAATCAGTTCCTCGATTGCCTGGACTTATCGCCTGTGGTCGATGTCGATGGCTTTCCTTCCTGATCAGCATCACCCACGTTTGTGCGGCCATGGTGAAATTGTTGGCAGCATTCCACTAAGGCTAGAGGGAACATTGCATTTGATCCATATAGCGCCAGAATTTCAGATGAATCTGTGTGGAATTTAGACGTTTTTCCACAAGAGTCGCATTGCCCGCCTACGTTTCCAGTTGCCGCGCCACTTCAACCGCACCTGTTATCTGTACCGCAACAGTACTGTCTCAGCAGGAAGCCCGCCACATATACTCTCTTCTGACAACGTTCCACTTCGTTGTGCAAGCGGAATTGGATGGGATGAAATATGTAACTTTCTTTCCTAACAATAGTAATTAAAGCTGCGTTTATGTGTCGTCTTTACCAGCCGATCTTGGTACATTGTATTTCGGCTATCTCGATGCAAACTGCACAGGGACACATCATTAAATTTGGCTGAAGAAGGAATGAGCTTAAACAGCTTTTATCCAAACCACCTTCGATTTGCAGAGATCAATTTGTTTGCTTCGGACCCAGCAGAACTTCAGTAAAGAGTGAACGCACTCACTGGGCAGAGAAAGTATTACGGCACTCGTGATGATTAATTACAGTCAGATAAAGATAATATAAAATCAATACGCCGACAGGAAACTTATGAAGTTAAACAGCTGGCGAAACTGTATGTTTTGTCAACTTAAAACACGTGGGTGGACATTTAAAGAAATAAACCGGAGGGTAAAAACGGCTTTCGAACTCATTTGGGAAACTGACTGCCGTTTTCTGAAGTAAATTCCCAATATGCCTCAAAAGGAAAGTCTGTAACGGGTGTTTCCTGCCAGCGCTAACTTACGGAAGTGAGACATGGACGTTAAACACGCCAACAGTTAAAAAACTGCGGACTGCCCAACGACCAGTGAAAATATGCGTGATGGGCATAACAAGAAAGCACACAAAAACAAATAAATCGATAGTAAAAACACAGGAATACTGTGGACCTCATAACGAATGTTACGGAACTAAAATGGAGATGGGCTATGTGTAAGTGAGACGAAATTTTGGGAAATAGCCTAAGGAGATTCTCTGTTGGATTTCTCATTATCAGAAAAGACCTAGAGGACAACCTAATGAAAGATGGACTGCCAACATAAAGAAACAAACAGCACTCACTTGAAACCCAAGGGATTGTCTGTACACTGCGTATCTTTCTGTCAAATATATTTTCTTCTCGCATATTAGCAGACGTAACGCCTTGACAAAGAAAAATGAGACAAGTACACGCGCAGTGAAGTCTTGAGGAGCAGCAAGCCCAGTAATCGAGCGGCGGGTTTCCACTATCGCTGCCCGACGCACCGATATCGCACGACCTTCCGCCTGGCCGGATGTTTGCTGCTGTTCACGCTAACACTTCTCTCAGCAGAGCCACCCACTCCCAATACAAGGCAACTGTCTTGCTGGCGACCAGTGACTTCAGCATCACGCAAATCTGCCTTCGTCAAGGTAGCATCCTACATATTTAACAGTCGTGGTTCTCCAAACGACGATAACATGTCAACATCAAAACGTTCTACACATAGAACCTGGTCATGATGCAAAGATCTAATGTCACTGATATTTCGGCCACGGTTGTGGTGGTCTTCCCATGTGTCTTTTATTTAAACTTTCTGTGACCACGGACGACTACGCACTTGTAGACGAAAAAATGTGTTTCATTAAATTCCCCACATTACTGCATTTAAAATCAATAAAAAAGTTAGTTTCAGCACAGCAGCCTTGTGAGACCTAGTCCTACTGGAGAGATATGCTTTCTCATCTGAGAACTGATTCATCCAGTCAGTTACACCTGGACGTTGTGACATAATTGCAATTCTCCTCCGGCTTTCGTTCGTAACAGATGGACTGCATGTATTAGGTCGAGGACTGACTGACTGGAATGCTTCTAGCTCATAACGGAACTGTGCGTAATAATCTCAGTTAGATTGTGATTGCGTACAACATAACTCTGAAACCACCTTAATTTTTCCAGCAATTTTCCAATTTATTTGATACTAGACACGCAGTATACTTGATGTCTGATGATGCGCATCAGTACTACTGCATTATTTTCATATACCAGTGCGTTTGAGCTCTTGCAGACGAGGCAATGTGTCAGAGTACCTCGGTACAGACAATTAAGTGCAAGCAAAAGGCTACATTATAAACATTATATCCACATCAAATCTTGAATACTTCATGAACATTCACCACTGGCATATTTTAATGCCGGAGGCTACATCATACTTTTTGAACCTAGTCTTTAGTCAACAATGATATTAATAAAATTGTCTTTTAATTTGTAAATGATAAAAAAGCATATTTTAAACAGAACATCTTCACAAGGAAAAGTGAGGCTGATACTAATTTCTCAGCAGAATCAGACGTGTGTCTGCTATTGCTGTTTGCTGGATCATATATCCCATAGTTTGGCATTCCAGTAATTTGCGTTCGGCGAACCAGTGGACTTTCAGCCATGGTCTGTGTAATCGAGCATCAGGGAAGTATCGTCATCTTTTACAGGTGGACAATCCTGCATATGTGGCGTGTATTACATACGAGTATTTCAATATGTACCTAAATACGTGTCAGAATGCCCGAGAACTTGAGAACCTACATTTCAACATCGAATAATAACTCCGCTGGACGCTGACATTTTTCACGTACACAGTGCACTGACAAAGATGAGAGGTACTTAAAGTACTAGTAAAATCATGCAACAGAGATCAAAGCTCGAAATGTAGCGACTAAGGTGGAGCAATAGTTAGTGCACTGAAGTAGAATCCGGGAGGACTGAGATTTAGGTCACCCTAAGATAACCCACGCTTAGGTTTTCCGTGGTTTCTCTCCGCTGATTAAGATGAATACCAGGATGGTTCCTCTGAACAGGCCTCGGCTGATTTTTCTCAATCGTTTTCCAATCCGAGCTACAGCTTGATGTCTTACGACCCCGTTGTCAGTAGGATATTAACCCCTAATTTTTTTTCTTACACCCGAACCTTGGATTTGTAATTATACATTTTAATCATTCGAGACACTTCTAGCAAATTCATAAGATTCGAGGAACTCTAACAAAAGCATAAAGACACTACCAATTTTCAACGCCACTGTAATCAAATACATGATGCAGAATATCCGTCCCAACTGGATGCTGAATGAACAACGAACTATTATATTATTTAGTGGCCACTTAACTGGTTTTAGGCGCAGTTGACACTCATACGATGCTATATGCGACACGACACGTTGCAATATAGATCGCCAGACACGAGGGTTGTCGGTGCGGCACTAGCGTTCCCACAGAAAAACGATACGCGATGCGACTCGCCATATTACACGCAATGAGACAGCACGAACCACGTTTCTGTTTCAGTTTCAGCTGTGATTATGAACTATTCTGAAGAGGATTTAATACTGACTTATCATTATTTAAATCTCAAAAAATTGGAAAAGGAAAATAAGTACTACGTGCACTCTTACAACTATTAAACACAGTCGGACGTGGTTTCTCATGAGATTGCTCAACACGAAAAATTCAACAAATTGCTCAGAATGAGACCAGATAGTTTCCCAATTTTGGAGAAATGAGTATCAGATGCTCTGACAGAAAGGACACAAATTGTCGGCTTGGCATTTCTCCAGCTGAAAAGGTACTCATTTACAATAATGTAAGTTGGTGAAAGCGCGTGAAGTTAAAAATTCCACTATGAAAAGTTTATTTCTTGTAAGACCACCTAGTATAGCACTTTATTCTATATGGCGCATATGCAAATGATGGTTACAAATTAATAAACCTAGGATAGAATTTCTACAACTGCCCAATTTCGCAAAGTAGTACGTGATTCGTCTTAAGAGGTATTCAGAAGACACGTTGCTGGACTTGAAGTGAGATCAGTCACCACCGACTGTGTCGCCGTGGGTGGTGAACTCTGTGTTGGGGGAGACATTGCGTTTGAATCAATGGAAGAGGCCCATTGTGATAAGAAAAATCCCGACGTGTCCTTCTTGGCTTCATCCAGCTGCTCATGCAGGAGTAACAGGAATTGGCTTTCAGATCTCTTTCAAGCCTATCGCAATGTTTCCTAAAATCAGGGAGCACAGACTGAAGAAACATGTAGCCACTATCATCAGCTGATGACTCCCAGTGTCCTTTTATTTCAATAAGTTTATCGTTTCCAGCTTCGACTTGCATAGGGAGCATACGAAAAAGAAATTACGAGGCAGCTCTGCACACCGCACAGTGGGCCATAGCCTCACATGCGGTGCACAGCTGCCAACCTCGTCGCATACAGACGCCAAAATATCTCACGCATTTTCTCGAGAATAGAAAATGGTGTCGCTGACGTTCCGTCGGTAATAACAACATCGCTATGTTAGCTACACTTTGTACAAGCAATATGCAATGAGGTCACAAAAGTTATGGAGTAACGATATGCAAATATACAGTTGGCAGTAGTATCATGTACACAAGATATGAAAGGGCAGTGCATTGATGAAGCTGTCATTTGTACTCAGGTGATCCATGTGAAAAGGTTTCCGACGTTGTTATGGCTGCACGACGGGAATTAACAGACTATGATCGCGGAATGGGAGTTGAAACTGGAGGCATGGCACATTCCACTACGGGAATCGTTAGTGAATTCAATATTCCGAGATCCACAGTATCAAGAGTGTGTCGACAATACTAAATTTCACGCATTACCTCTCACCACGGACAACGCGATGGATGACGGCCTTCAATTAACGACAGAGAGCAGCAGCGTTTGCGTGGAGTTGTCAGTGCCAACAGATAAGCAACACTGCGTTAAATAATCGCAGGAATCAATGTGGGCCGTACGACGAACTTATCCGTTACGAGAGTGCAGCGAAATTTGGCGTTAATGAGCTATGGCAGTAGACGCCCGACGCGGGTGCCTTTGCTAACAGCACGACATTGTCTGCAGCGCCTCTCCTGGGATCGTGAGCATATCGCTTGGACCCTAGACGATTGGCAAACCGCGGCCTGATAAGATGAGTCTCAGTTTCAGTTGGTGAGAGCTAACAGTAGGCTTCGGGTGTGTCGCAGACCCCACCAAGCCATGGCCCATGTTGTCAACAAGGCACTGTGCAAGCTGGTGGTGGCATCGTAATGGCTGTGTTTACATGGAATGGACTTGGCCCTCTGGTCCAAGTGAACCTATCACTGACTCGAAACGATTGTGTTCGGCTACTTGGAGACCATTTATAGGACATAATCGAGAGGTCAGATCGTGCACAAAATCCTGCACTGGCAACACTTTCGCAATTATGGACGGCTATGGAGGCACCATGGTCAATATTTCTGCAGAGGACCTCCAACGACTTGTTGAGTCCATACCACATCGAGGTGCTTTACTACGCCAGGCAACAGGAGGTATCTCATGACTTTTGTCACCTCCGTGTATGGACTGAGATCAACCCAATGTAAACTGTCCAGCGACTACATTCTTTACTGCGAATTACTCAAAATATGCAAAATGGTATATTTATTTGCGACGTGTCACAATAGCTATGGGCAATAATGAAATAAAAACCAGTTCAGTTCACTATTATTGTATGATGTCAGACTATAGGATGCAGAATAATCAATTTTTTTACCGAATATTTTCCTCAAAATCGAATGGAAAAGGCTGTATGGTGAGAAACACGCGCAAATGCCAAAACTGTAGTTCCTAATTTCTTACGCAAAAAGTGAACGTCTTACTACGAAATTAACTACAGATACGGGTGTAGCTTTGCTTTATCTACATAAAACAATATTTTTAGTCACGTCGGATTCTTGAACTTTCCCTCGCTGGGCGATACGACAGAGGTATTTGTCGGTGTTGCATCACTGTCGTTATTGTGTGAACCAGTCAAGACTCTTCAACTGTTTCTATGCACTCCGGCGAAGGGAGTTGCTTCTGCGTCATTTCGCGGGTCGCAACGCATATAATCGTCTCAGTGTAAACCGCGCCATAACGATTCGCGGAACATGACACAATATCCTCTGTAAACCCTCACTCGGAATGCTCCCCACAACAAACGTACACGCCCTCGAGCTGGGAAGTACAGACTATAACGGTAACGTGTGTGGTATGGATTGGCTTATGTCCACTATGAGAAGCTCTCGTGTAAGTTAGAGATGTAATATAGAGCGAGCAGCAAGAATTAATAAGTTGATAGAAATGGCAGATCTGCTGGTCGCCAGCAGCACCAAACTTTTAGGTTCAGCGTAGACAGGGAATCAATGACCACGAGGCTGTTACCGCATCACTGGACACCGATGTAAATAGGAATACGACAAGACTATTCGAGCTGTCAACAGGAAAAATTCATCTCCATGACTGAAAATGGGAATCCATGGACAGAGTTCGAGGATATTATACAATACGCCTTAGAGCGGCATGTGTCGAGCAAAATTGTGAGGGATGGGAAAGATCCGCCATGTTTCGCAGCCGTGTTAGAAAGCCCCTTCAAAAGCAAAGGGACCTTCACTGCAAATTTAAACGTAGCCAGACTAACACACTAACACTGAGCGAAACCAGAATTAGCGTAAGGAGAGCAATGCGTGAAGCGTTCAACCAATTTGAATGTAAAATTCTGCCTAATGCTCTAACATAAAATCCTGATGAGTTTGTCTTCTGCAAAATCAGTAAATGGACCGAAGCCGTCTGTCCAGACTCACGGCAATCATAACGGCATCCAAACGGAAGATGAAAGATAGAAGGACGTCATACTAAACGCCTTTATCCGAAACTGTTTCACTGAGGAAGATCGTACAGTAGTTTCTCCTTAACGTCGTCGCACGAATCTCAAAATGACAGGTACTGAAATAAGTGGCTACGGCACAGAAAAACCACTAAAAACGCTCACGCGAAGAAAGACCACTGGACTTAATGATATACAAATAGAATTGCACATATAGAACCCGAAAAAAAACTACCTCCTCTTCTGGCAGTATGCACCGCGCGGCGCTGGATAAACGAAGCGTTCTGGTGATTGGAAAAACGCATAGATCATCCAGGTTTCAAGAAAAGTCGTTGAACAGACGCAAAAAAAGTAAAGTCTCTGACGCCGGATTATTGTAGAATTTTAGACTTTATATTATGCTCGCATATTGTGACATTTGTGGAGACCAAAAACCTCCTCCTTAGGAATCAACATGGGTTCCGAAAAAAGCGATTGTTTGAAACCCATCTCGCTCTGTTTGTCCAAGAACCCAGAAAGCATTACATACGGGCGCCGAAGTTCATGCCTTGTTCCTTGGCTTTCAGCGGGCGTTGGATACAGATAAAATACGAGTCTGCGGAATATTAGACCAACTGTGTGACTTCACTGCAGATTTTCTAGCCAACAGAACACAGCATTTCATTCTCAACGGAGAGAAATCTCTAGACGTAAAATTAACATAGGGCGTACGCCAGTGGGGTGTTATAGGAGCATTACTTTCAAAATATGTGTAAATGACCTAGTGGATCACGTCGGAAGTCCCATTAGGCTTTTCGCACATAATGCTGTTCTACACAGAGAAGTCGCAACGCTAGGAAATTGTAATAAAATGCAGAACGACTTTCAAAGGACCGATGCTTGGTGCAGGGAATGGTAACTGACCCTAAACAAAAAGAAATATAATGTACTGCGCATAAACAGGTAAACAGACCCAGTATTGCATGATCACACAATTACACAACTGCTGTGAGCAGTCACCTAGAATTATGCGAACGGAGCGGTTTGAAGTGGAACGAACACATCAAGTAATCGAAGAAAAGGTAGGTGCCAGACAGAGATTCACAGGGAGAACACTCAGGAAATGCAGTCCACTCGCAAAGGAGACTACTTACAAAATCCTCGTTCGACCAATACTTGAATACTGTTCGTCAGTCTGCACCAAACAGGACTGATAGACGAAATAGAGACGATACAAAGAAGAGTAGCACGTTTCGTCACAGGTTCATTTAGTAGGAGCGGAAGTGTCACAGAGGTACTCAGCCAACTCCAGAGGCAGATGTTGCAAGTGAGTCGGACTGCATCACGACGTGTTAAAATTCCGAGTTCGTGTGCTCCTAGAAGAGTCAAACAATATATTGTTTCCTCCTACGTATATCTCGCGAAAAGACTATGAACGTAAAAGTACAGACTCAAGCTCACAAAGAGGCTTACCAACAATCTTTGTTCCCGCGAACCATTCGCGACTGTAACAGAAGAAGAAGGGACGATTGACAGCGATACACTAAGTACCCTCAGACACACACCGATGGGTCACTTGCGAAATACAAACGTAGATGTAAATGAAGATATTTACATCTGAGTAACACAACTGGCAGTATAAAAATTGACCGAGTTGAAATCTGAACCTCTCGCAAAGTGACATGGGAATAAATGACATAGCAGCAAGCACATTATTGCTCATAAATGTAATGAGCACTTGCTACAGAATGATCGAAAGAGTTATTCCTTTAGCATTTTCAGTATAAGGACGCGCTCTCCAAATGCACACTCGAAAACTTGCGTCGTTTAGCTTTTAGAATTAAAAATATAAAAATGGCAACTGCTGTGATGAGCTGAACTCGAACACTGAACAGTGATAAGAAATGTCTCGAAATTGAATCAACCAGCATGATGTTTAAGTACGCCAGGGGATATGTCGAAATGCGGCGTGTGGTTCGATTCGCATCCCCTCCTGGATCTTTTTCTTTTGTAGCAATGGTCACGTTTGAGAATTTTTCTTGGGTTGTCGTTCTGGTGTCGGGCCAGTTGTCTCGAATCGTTCGTTTCGTTACTGCACTGACATTTTCGGTTAGGTTGGGAGCTGGTGCAGAAGGGGACATTCATCATGAATTATCTCGTTCGAAGACAAGAGGAAGTTCAGCACCGAACGTAACTTTTTAACATGTTTTTTGCAGATCGATTTAAGCTACGGTGTAACTATCTTCAGTGCTGCATGAATAAAAGAACATAATGAGAATCAGGCATTAAAACCAGATCACAAATACATCCCTTGTAAACCGTAAATTTACATACCAATTATATCCAAGCCATGATGACTCATCACAAATAAAATCAAACACGGTACCACATTGACATTACGGATATTTGTCATGTCAATGTGCCATCATGTGTGATTTTATTTACAGTGACTCATCATGACTTGGATATGCTTTTAAAACGGAATTTTGTTTCGTAATTCTAGCCGGTGTTGAAACAAGCTAAATTCCAGCTACCCACTGATTTCTCCAGTTTCGCGCTATTGTATTCACCGTCGCCCAGAGTTTTTAGATACGCCAGAATGTGGCTCGGTCTCCGACACTAACAAATTCCCTTCCTCGGCAAGAGCTAGCCTGCTGACGATGAGATATAGCTCATGAATAAAGAGGCTAGACACGGTGCGAGTAGATCCAGGTATCTGATTTCCAATCCTGTACTGTCACTGGCTATCACAGTAGGACTGATACGCTTACACATACATACGTAATTCATCGCGTTACCTTGTCGACGTAGGGCCAGAACACGTGGAATAAAGTCTGTGTCACGCTATTCAGCAGGACAACCTCTCCTGAATGATATTTCATGGGAGTGAGGTGATCCTATAAAGAATTCAAGCACTTTCGTATCTCCACATCTATTCAGAAAGACCATTTCGCAAAAGCAAAAATTCTGAATGCATACACAACATTGGCGTTATGCTTCAGTGACTTGTAACGTTCCTTAGACGTTTCAAAAGCAATGGCACATGATTTAAATAAGTTGCAGAGCATGGCAAACCGTCGACTATCGATAACTAAATACTGCAGAGACAGTAGGCTGACACGCTCTGCATCTCATGCCCGAGAGTGAGGGAGCTTTATAGCCTCCCAAGGGAGTCTTGTGTGATGCTTTACATTCCGTTACGACTGTAACATTTTATAATTCTCTAATCAAGCCATAGATGTATATTGTATGGGAACAGTATTAATAAGAATCACTAATCACAACGTTATATTCTACTACATCCATGCTCCAGAAACAACTGCGAGTGCACGGCAAAGGATAATGCCACTGTACCGCAGATTAGGGTTCCCTCTCGTTCCATTCGCGTACTGAGTGCGGGAAAAAATGGTTGCTCAAATGCCTCTATGCGCGCTGCAATCAGCCTAACCTTATTTTCGTGGCTATTATAGAGGCGACAGTTATGGGCTTGTATACTTCCAAATTCCTCACTTAATACCGAGTTTAGCTATCGCGGAATAACCGAATTCTGTCTCGAAGCATGTTCCATTTCAGATTTATCAGCAGTCCTGTAGCGCTTTCTCGTGGGCCAAACAAACCTGTACCCGTTGAAGTTGCCCTTCTTTGTATACGCAAATCAGTGAAATTTCGTGTTGTCATTTTTCCTACACATTCCATATCCCCTGTTTAGTATGGGTCCCATATACTTGATTAATATTCTAGGATGGGTAGCACAAGTGCGTTTTAAGCAATCTCCTTTTGCGGACCAGTCAGCCTTAGTTTCTCACCATATGTACCTACAACTGAACCTAAATGATCATTCCGATTCATATCCTCACACATTTTTACACGATTACACCCAGATATTTATACGAACTGACTTATTCAATTGTGACTCACTGATTTGTAGTCAAATAATACTACGTTTCTTTGTTTCATTAAATGTATAAGTTGACCTTTCTAAAAATTATAAACCTAGCAGCTAAGCTTTAATTCACTTCGAAACTATACCAAGATCTGGCTGAATATTTGCGGAGTATTTTTTGACATTACGTCATTATGGACACATGAAGCATATGCAAACGGTCTGAGGTACTATCAGTATTGTCTACCATATCATTAAAATATAACGTATACAGCAAGGGTCCCAAAACATTTCCCTAGCAGAACCCGATGTTACTTCTACATCTGTCAATGACTCTCCTTCCTACTTTCTACATCCTCCCGAGCAAGAAATCATTAATCCAGTCACAGATATAATTTGATAACCCGTATGATAGAGATGAGGAAGAGACCGAAGAAATGTATGATGAGATAAACGAAATATAGATTCAGGTAGTTAAAGGAGACGAACAATTGTAGGTGAATATGGACTGAAGAAAAGGAATGGAAGAGGAAGCCGCCTGGTAGAATTTTGCACAGAACACAGTTTAATTATCGCTAACACCTGGTTCAAGGTCCATGTACACGTGGAAGAGACCTGGAGACACCGGAATGTTTCAGATTGATTATATTATGGTAAGTCAGTCATTTAGCAGGCAGATTTTAAATTTTAAGACATTTCCAAGATCAGATGTGGATTCTGAGCAAAGTTTATTGTTTATGAACTGTAGATTAAAACTGAAGAAAATTGCGAAGAAACAAGATATTAAGGAGAGGTGCCTGGATAAGATGAAAGAACCAGTGGTTGTTGAGAGCTTCAGGGGGAGCATTAGGCAACGATTGACAAGAATATGTGAAAGGAATACAGTCGAAGACGAATATGTACCTTTGAGACATGAAATAGTGAAGACAGCCGAGGATCAAACAGGTAAAAAGACAAGGCTTAGTAGAAGTCCTTGGATATCACAGGAGATACTGAATTCAATTGATGAAAGGAGAAAATATCCAAATGTAGCACATAAAGAAGACGAAATGGAATACAAATGCTTAAAAACTGAAATTGACAGCAAGTGCAAAATGGCTAAGCAGGAATGTCTGAAGGATAGATGTAAGGATTTAGAAGTATATATCACTAGGGAAAAAATAGATACTGCCTAGAGACCTTTGGAGAAAAGAGAAGCAGCTGTATGAATATCAAGAGCTCAGATGGAAAACCAGTCCTAAGCAAAGAAGGGAAAGCTGAAAGGTGGAAGGAGTATACAGAGGGGTCTGTACAACGGAAATGAACTTTTAGCCAATATTATAGAAAAAAAAGAGGGCGTAGATGAAGGTGAGATGGGGGAGACGATACTGTGAGAAGAATTTGACAGAGCACTGACAGACCTAACAGGCGAAATACCCCTAGACTTCAAGAAGAATATAGTAATTCCAATTCCAAAGAAAGCAATGCTGACAGGTGTATCATGGTGTATCATGGGTGCAAAATACTAACACGAATTCTCTACAGAATAATGGAAGAACTGGTACAAGCCGACCTTGGGGATGATTAGTCTGAATTCCGCTGAAATGTAAGAACACACGACGCAACACCGGCCCTACGACGTCTCTTAGAACATGGGTTACGAAAAGTGAAACCTACGTTTATAGCGCTTGTACATTTAGAAAAAGCTTTAGACAATGCTGATTGCTATACTCTCTCTGAAACTCTAAAGATAACAGGGGTAAAATACAGGGGAAAAAAGGAGCTATTTACAACCTGTACAGAAACCAGATAGCAGTTATAAGAATAGAGGGGTATGAAAGGAAAGCAAGGGTTCAGGAGGGAGTCAGCAGGATTGAAACCTACCCCCAATGTTACTCAATCTGTACACTGAACAAGCGATACAGAAACCAAAGAAAAATTTGGAGTAGGAATTAAAGTCCAGGGCCGGCCGCGGTGGTCTAGCGGTTCTAGGCGCTCAGTCCGGAACCGCGCGACTGCTACGGTCGCAGGTCCGAATCCTGCCTCGGGCATGGATGTTTGTGATGTCCTTAGGTTAGTTAGGTTTAAGTAAGTTCTAGGGGACTGATGACCACAGATGTTAAGTCCCATAGTGCTCAGAGCCATTTGAACCGTTTTTTTAAAGTCCAGGGAGAACAAATAGCATTTGAGGTTTGCCAGCCACATAGTAATTCTGTCAGAGACAGCAATGGACTTGGAAGTGCCGTCGAGCGGAGTGGACAGTGTCTTGAAAGGAGGTTATAATATGAACGTCAACAAAATCAAAACAAGGATAACGGAACGTTGTCGAAATTAAATCAGGTGATGCTAAGGGAATTATGATTAGGAAATGAGACACTTAAAGTAGTAGATGAGTTTTGGTATTTGTGCAGAAAAATAATTAATAATGGCCGAAAAAGAGAGGATATAAAATGTAGACTGGCAAAGGCAAGAAAAGCATTTTTGAAGGAAAGAAATTTGTTAACGCGGAATATACACTGAAGATCCAAAGAAACTGGTACACCTGCCTAATATCGTGTACGGTCCTGGCGAGCAGGCACAAGTATCGCAACACGACGTGACATGGACTCGACTAGTGTATGAAGTAGTACTGCAGGGAATTGACACCATGAATCCTGCAGGGCTGTCCATAAATCCGTAAGAGTACGAGGCGGTGGAGATCTCCTCTGAACAGCACTTTGCAAGGCATCCGAGATACGCTCGATAATGTTCATGTCTGGGGAGTTTGGTGGCCAGCGGAAGTGTTTAAACTCAGAAGCGTGCTCTTGGAGCCACTTTGTAGCAATTCTGGACGTGTGGAGTGTCGCACTGCCCTGCTAGAATTGCACGAGTCTGTTGGAATGTACAGTAGACAGGAATCGATGCAGGTGATATGACAGGACGCTTACGTACGTGTCACCTGTCTGAGTCGTATACAGACGTAACAGGGGTCGCATATGACTCCAACTACACACGCCCCACACCGTTACAGTGTCTCCATCATTGTTTCTGCTCATCAACAGTCCAATGTCGGTGCTGTCGGGCCGAGGCGAGACGTAAAGCTTTGTCTCGTGCAGTCATCAAGGGTACAAGAATGGGTCTTCGGCTCCGAAAACCCATACTGACGACGTTTCGTTGAATGGTTCGCGCGCTAACACTTGTTGATGGCCCAGCATTGAAATCTGCAGCAATTTGCGGAAGGGTTGCACTTCTGTCACGTTCAACGATTCTCTTCAGTTATCGTTGGTCCCGTTCTTGCAGGATGTTTTTCCGGCCACAGCGATGTCAGAGATTTGATGTTTTACCGGATTCCTGATATTCACGGTACACTCGTGAAAAGGTCGTGCGGGAAAATCCCGACTTCATCGCTACCTGGGAGATGCTGTGTCCCATCGCTCGTGCGCCGACTATAGCACCACGTTCAAACTCGCTTAAATCTTGATAACCTGCCATTGTAACAGCAGTAACCGATCCAACAACTGCGCCAGACACTTACTGTCTTATACATGCGTTGCCGACGCTGCGCCATATTCTGCCTGCATGCCGTAACCAGTTTCTTTGGCGCTTCAGTGTAGATTTGAGCGTTAGGAAGTGTTTTATGAAAGTATTTACCTGAAGTGTAGCTATTTATGGAGGTGAACATGGATGATAAACAATTCAGACACGTAGAGGAGAGAAGCCTTTGAAATGTGGGGAAACAGCAGAATGCTGAAGCTCAGGTGGGTAGATCATGTAACTAATGGGCAGGTACTGAATAGAATTGTGGAGAAAAGAAATTGGTGGCTAATTTGACCCAAAGAAGGGATCCAGTTGATAGGACACATTCTGAGAGATCAAATGATCGCCAGTTTAGTATTTGAGAGAAATGTGGAGGGTAAATGTTGTAGAAAGACACCAAGAGATGAACACAGTAAGCAGATTCCACAGGACGTATGTAATTTGCAGTAACTATTCGGAGATGAAGAGACTTGCACAGGATAGGGATGCATGGAGAACTGCATCCAGTCTGCGGACACAAGACCACCACAACAACGACGAGGAAATCAACGACGAGGAAATCAACATATAGCCGGCCGAAGTGGCCGTGCGGTTAAAGGCGCTGCAGTCTGGAACCGCAAGACCGCTACGGTCGCAGGTTCGAATCCTGCCTCGGGCATGGATGTTTGTGATGATGTCCTTAGGTTAGTTAGGTTTAACTAGTTCTAAGTTCTAGGGGACTAATGACCTCAGCAGTTGAGTCCCATAGTGCTCAGAGCCATTTGAGCCAAATCAACATAAACATCATCAACAACCACCCATATGATCGTATAAGGAGCAATCAAGTGAAAACGTAATAGAGGGATAAAAGTAAATAAAAAAGTAATCGTCGTAATTGTTGATACATTTACCCACTGTGTACCTTCAAGGAAAAATGTCTGTGGTTGTCTACCGAACCATTTTTGTACCTAGGCGTGCAAATCCTCGGCCGAAGCAAATCGACGGTCACAATGTCTTTCTTAAGCACTCAAAATAGATGTAAATTGTATGGCGAGAGACCGGACTCTATGGAGGATGAGCAAGGGCTTCCAAGCGAAACATCTGCAGCGTAGTCAAAACAACCTTGGCAATGTGTGGGCGTACATTATCCTGCAACAGAATGATGCCATCCGTCGCATTCCTGGGCGTCTGGACTCGATGGCGCGCTTCAGTTTTTTTCAAAGGGTTCATGTAGCACTATCCGTTAATAGTGGCACGGTCTTCCAGAAAGTGAATGAGCAGCAGGCGTTACTAGTCAAAGAAAAAGATCATCATGACTTTTCCGGAGCCAGTGTGTACGGCTTTGTATCTTCCCGGCGAGGGTGAACCCTTTGTTAGCTCTGACGCTCGCTCTGCGTTTCAAACTGATGACACCAGACTTCATCTACCGCGACAATACGGGACAGGAAACGATACTTTTCCCCGTTATACTGTTACACGTGCTGCAGTGGTGTTGACATTCTGTTAGGACTTCTAACGTTCCGTCAGGCTGTGGGAAATCTATTGGGCACAGATTTTCCATAAATTCAAATGCTCTCATGATGGCGTGAGTGATGCCGTAACTGATGTCCAACGTGAGTCAAATGTCATCCGCTGTCCAACGTCTGTCATTTCTGACAGCAGCATCCATCACAGCAACGGAAGAAGGGGTTGCGGCACGAAGAGCATATCCTGGCCAACTGCTGTCTTAATGACACCCGACTTTCTCGAAATTGTTATTCTACGCAAACTCACGCACACGTGACATACTTTGTTCGCCATACGCAGAAGATATTCTAACATGAACTTCACTTCCTAGCATTCTTTCCACAGTCAAAAACCGCACTACACCTCGCCGTTCCTCTTTGATATGTGAAGTTGGACGCACACACGACTCGCTAACCTCAAGTCGAGTACGTTAACAGACCAACGGCACAGCGGTGACCGTTCGCCCTCTTCCTCCCTCATTTCCCACTAACCCTTTCGCTATGGTGAACTTCTGTAGAAGTCGGGAGCGAATGTGCCGTTCAGCCGATGGACTGTTGCAACAGGCGAGTGCGGCCCGTGCCGCCCCGCCGGTGGAGTGCTGTAGTAGTTCTCAAAATGTTCAAATGTGTGTGAAATCTTATGGGACTTAACTGCTAAGATCATCAGTCCTTAGGCTTACACACTACTTAACGTAAACCATCCTAAGGACAAACACATACACCCATACCCGAGGGAGGACTCGAACCTCCGCCGGGATCAGTCGCACAGTCCATGACTGCAGCGCCTCAAACCGCTCGGCTAATCCCGCGCGGCTGTAGCAGTTCTGCCTTGAGTCTTATTTCTCCGCTTCACTACGCTCGACTTGTGTGGAAGCTTGACCTATGCACCAACAGATGTTAACTGTAGTTAATAACAGTCACTAGGTGCAGTTGCATTCAATGTCAAAGCGTTTGTTTCGCTCATTTCCCGCCTTGTTTCCAATCTGAAGTGACGTTCTGTTAACCTTACTTTCTACTAGAAGTGATATGGCAGATAAGCGATATATTGTGGATGAAGCTTTTTCTCTCATACTGGGTAGTGACACTGAAGATGAATGGAAATCATCGTCCGAATCTGACGATGAATATGAATCACTTATTGCAGCTGCTTCTACATCAGGTACACGTGCCACTCCAGCTGTTCCATTTGACATCCTCAGACTTGGATTTGTGCACAGACACAGACAATATCAAAAACATGTGTGATTTGTATAAATATTTTCCCTAATAAATATATAGTAAAAAGTCCAACAATTGCGATAACACTACGAGTGTGAAAGCAGGACATAGTAGCGCCGCGGGGAGCGCGAAACTGCGCCGTACAGCGGACACGGCCGGGCGGGATTGGCGCTCGTCCACAGCGCACGACGCAACAACCACGGCGCCGGAGTGAAAGGGTTAAGTGCACGCCTATATACACACTACCTGTGTTATCAGCGTCCGCGCCATGCTAGTTACACTTTCCAATCATATTAAAGTGACCACCTATCAAAAGCCTCAATAACTACCTTTTCGGAAGGTAGCGACAGGGATGTGGACCTTTGCGACTCCAGTACCGTGGCCATCTGAGCTCAATTTCTCGGTTGAGGACCCATGGTACGAACAGCCCGATCGAGGTGGGTTTAAATCCGGGTAATTTGGTGGGGAGCGGAGAACGGTAAACTCCTCACGGTGCTCTTCGAACCATGCACGCACACGGTGAGCTGTGTGACACGTTACATTGCCTTGCTGGTAGATGCCATAGTGCCGAGGAAGAACAAATTTGATTTAGGGATGGACATGGTCCCCAACGATAGATGCAGACTATTGTTGATCCATTGCGCCTTTCAGAATGACGAGATCACCCATGGAGTGCCACGAAAACATTCCCCATACTATATCGTTCTCTCCTCCGGCCTGGATCCTTCCGACTATTGTTGCAGAGTGTACCCGCCAACTGCCATCTGTCCGATGTAGCATAAAACATGATTCATCTGAAAATGCCATCGGTTACCAATCAGTAAATGTTCAGTTGCTGTATTGGAGTGCACAGTCCAGCCTTCGTCGCCGATGAACAGCAGTCAGCATGGGTGCATGAAGCAGGCGCCTGTTCCGGTGGTCCAAACGCAGCGAAGTTCGCATAACAGTCATTGAGAAGACACTGCTGGTACAGACTTGGTTCATGTGGGCGGTCAGTTGCTCAACTGTTGCACCTCTATTCACCCATATACATCTCCGTTGCCGTCGTTGACCCCCTTCATTTAAGCTCCGTGATGCACCACAGTTGCCTCGGCACCGGATTTAGATAGCGCCATTTTGATACGCAAGGTACACTTTAACCACAGTGGCACGCGAACAGTTTGCAAACTTAGCCGTTTCGGAAACTTTTCCACCCTTGACCCGAAAGCCAATGATCATGCCTCTTTCTGACTTCAGATAAATCGCCCCGTTTGCGCATTACAACAAGGACTTTACTGTTTGCCACGTCCCCCCACACGTTTTATATGCCCTCCACTTCTAGTGCTGCCATCGGCCGTCTGTGAGGTTAATGCACGTTGAAGTCCAATATAGGTGGTGTTCACATTAATGTGACTGGATAATGAATATAGTTTGTCTCGTTTTCGTTTGACTGCCGCTTGTACAAGGTGCGGCAGCGTTCATAGCGTAATTTGACTTGCGTAGTACAATGACGTACTGCAGGAATGCACGCCAGCTCGTGCCGCATTCGTGTACTAATGAGCTGCCATTTC
The DNA here is from genome assembly GCF_021461385.2 of Schistocerca piceifrons. Lineage (NCBI taxonomy): Eukaryota > Metazoa > Arthropoda > Insecta > Orthoptera > Acrididae > Schistocerca > Schistocerca piceifrons. The sequence goes on from NC_060138.1 coordinate 754,680,998, forward strand.
AAGTGTGACAGTGATATGGAGTGGTGGACTGCACAGCATCGTGCCTTTGGTATGTGCATTTCGAACAACAGGTTCTGTTTGCAGTGGCAAACCGGGAAGAAGTGAAAGAACTATGCGGACACCAGAAGCCGTGGAAAATGTTCGTGTTGCACTGTTGCGTAGCCCAAAAAGATCTGCTCGTTGTCATGTGCACATTGTACATATGTCCGATCGCTCATTCAGTGGAATATTGCACGAAGATCTCTCTTTTCACCCATATAAGCTGCAGATTGTTCAGGAAATTAGGCCTCGCAACTGGGTTTCACGCGAAACATTCTGCTTAATCATGCGTGATCTCCTTCGCGAAAATCCACAAATGTTGCACACAATCATGATGTCAGATGAAGTTCATTTCGAGTTATGTGGTTCAGTGAATAAACAGAATATGCGTTATTGGAGTGATGTAAACCCGCATGAACTGCACTTCAAGCCCTTGCACAGTTATTGTGTCACAGTGTGGTGTGGAGTTGCTTCCTTTGGGATTATTGGCCCTCACTTCTTTGAAATGACAGCGGTGTGGCTGTAACTGTCACCAGTGAACGCTACCTAAAGATGCTGCAAGACTTCGTTCTTCCACAATTAGGTATGTTCGATGTGGATGTGGAACAGTTATGGTTTCAACAAGACGGAGCGACCTCGTATACAGCCAGAATTTGCATGGATTTCTTGCGACAGACATTTCCCGGTAGGGTAATTTCCCGTTTTGGTGACATTTCCTGGCCGCCTCGCTCACCTGATCTTCCATGTGCAGACTTTTTCCTTTGTGGCTACCTGAAGCAAGAAGTGTTCCGAACACGTTGTGTCACCATTCCTGAGTTGAAGGATCGCATCAGAACTGCCGTCGCCAATGTCCCAGATAATACGTTACGCCGAGTTATGGAAAGCTTCCAACGCCGCGAAGATGAATGTGTTGTGCAGAGGGGGCATCATTTGACAGGAATCATGTTCAAAAAGTAATTCACGCAATGGACAACGACTCACACATTAGTAAATGGCATACCTTTAATTATTAATTGACATAAGAGGTAATAAATAATTTACAGTTACTGCCTGATGGTGTGTTTTTAATATCCTACTATGAACGCCGCCGCACCCTGTAGTTTCGTTAATAATCGTTTCTAACGTACTGAGTTAGATGCTTTTTAGAAGTCAAGAAATACTGCAGCTACTTGACTGCCTTATTCCACGGCTTTCAGAAAGTGACGTGACACAGGCGCGAGTTCGGTTTTGCGCGATAGATATTATGCTGGCTGGCATGGAGTGAGTCATTCTGTTACAATATATTCTGAACGCAAACGTAATGGGATATCTCCAAGACTGTGTAATAGGCGAATATCAGCTTGTATAACAGGCGGATGTCAGTTACATTGGATGGATAGGTTTGTCTATCATTTCTGTTATCATTCTTGACGACGAATGTGTCCTCTTATTTCTTTCAATTATTGGGCACAGTTTTTTGTTCGAGGGTTCTGCGTTATATTATGAGTAAAAGAAGAGCTAACTAAGCTACAATTTCAGTTTTAACAATTTTACTATTTCTCAACGCCACTGACGTTAATACTTGCGTCACTAAACTCTCGAGTGGTGCGAGAATTAAAGTGCGGCTGTTGACTTATATCCTCCTTTGTGAAAGAAAATTTGAAAAAGGAGTCTGTCAGCTGCCAGACACTATTAGTTCCTTCTCGAGCGCCACTTGCTCATGTTTTCTGCTTTGTAAGTACATATACAAGCGAATGCAACAGTGAGCTGAATACTAAACTGGAAAGACTACTCCATGATGCCAAGCCGTGAAGCAATACGTCACAGCCGTCATGATAGCTTGGGGCAAGCTGTCAAATCGTTCAACTAAACAGGAGAAATTACTGTTTACTGATACTACGTTACGCTACCTAGGTTTAGTTAGTACTTGAATGAAAGAATCCCTGGAAAGTCGTAAACACACGCAGTACTAACAACCCCGAATGCCCTCGACAACCGCCGAACGCCACACGGTTTCCTATGCCAAGACGCCTTTGAATAGTATCTCCAAAAACAAAAACAAACAAAAAATAGTTCAAATGTGTATGAAATGTTATGGGACTTAACTGCTAAGGTCATCAGTCCCTAAGCTTACACACTACTTAACCAAAATTATCCTAGGGACAAACACCCACACCCATGCCCGAGGGAGGACTCGAACCTCCGCCGGGACCAGCCGTACAGTCCATGACTGCAGCGCCATAGACCGCATGGCTAATCCCGCGCGGCAATAGTCTCTCCAGTTTAGTCTGATCTCCCTGCCACGCACAGCATTTTAGGCGCAACTGATTGCACGTCAGTGACACTATACCCGCAAATGAAATCTGTCAGTTACAAAGTTATTTAATTTGAGCTGTAATAACATAGTTATTTCAAACGATAATTCATTATTATTACTATTATTATTATTAATTATTAAACAGTGATATGCAACCTACAATGAAAAGTTATCAGTAAATTATGTTCCTACACCTTGCAGAAATCAGAAGCGCACTGAAAGATTCTGATGCCGAAGATGAGAAATAACTGGATGAGAGTTAACAGTATACGACTCGGGCCAGTATGCAGGCCAGAGAGCAGACGAGGGTCCGCATAGGGCTCAGCATGCGGTGAATATCAGTTGCCCCATATCTGACACCCTGCCGATCCGATGCAAGAGAAAGACACGAACAGAATAAATAACAAATAAATAATTTCTTCTAGTCGGGTGGACACGAGATCCAGATTAGTAATGATGAAATGGCTGAAAGAGTAATGAACACTAATAGGACTGACTACAGCAAAGTAAGGTGAGAGTAACAATCACATACGTAGGTCGATGGGCGCAGTCGAGTGCCGCCCAGGGCTCATCATGAGCCATGTGGCGTCCCTACCACAACCACCTCACCGAAAGTGTCATTAATGTCAAAGTGTTAAGGATGAGAATAGAATACACCCTCTGAAAGGAAGCATAAACATCTGTTCAGCTGTTCATTCTTTACCCTCTAGTGACAAGGAAAAGGAATCCTTTAGGTCTCGCTTTCAGTAGAGTTCTATATGAAGGAACACTCCCAAAACATCAAAAATGGATGCGGTAGGAAAAGGGGCTACACAAAATTAGTGGTAATTAAAAACAGTAAAAAGATGGCCAGAGCGGCTTGCGAAGGAGGCAGGGTCCCAATTTGCGGCGGGAGACACCTTACTACCAACTAACCCTACCCTGACCCAACATCAGTTTAAAAGATTAGGTGTGAGAATAAAAACCACTACCTCCGAGGAAACAAACAGCCATTTCAACTGTTCATAGCTCGTCCACCAATATTAAATGTCTAGAATTTGTAAGGCTATGCTTGGTGTGGAAATCCAAGAAGGGGAGGGGGAGGGGTTATTCCACCAGGAAGTGAACTGCTGTCTGTAAGGCTCTCAACATGGCAGTGGCTCATTACTTACGACAATACTATGAGTTAGTTCGGTATGACCGATGCTCAGGCGACAAGGGAAGATGGGTTACTTCTGGCAGGAACGTCATGCAGACATCGTCTGCTTGATAGCGCGGAATTTCCTAGAGTGGGTGGTAATCCATCAGATGTTGTTGCGTCTCCAAGTGAGTAGAGGCCTTATCTGCATCTGAAATTTCGGGACTGGGATCGTCAAAGCAAAGATTAGGCTAATAAGTGCTTCTTTAGCCAAACGCTCCTGCAGTTCATTCCTCAGAATATACAAGTGTCTTGGGATCCAGAGGAAAACAACTGAGCAGGTAGTATAGCTAAGCTCAGAGAGAAGATCGTGAATAGCAGATATCACAGTGTGACAGGAGCAACTTCGACCAGTATCCTGGAGTCACTACAAATTAAAAATTGGTCGAGTGCGACCAGTTTAATAAAGCGTAGGGCTCTGTTACTGGCTACCCGCACCGCCGTAAAAACAATAAAAGTTCCTGAGAACGAATGTTGTTCCTGACAGTTGGGAGAAGTAAAAGCCTATTTCGTCCTATTCATGGTCTTACAGCCGTTGATGAAATACATGGTAGCACCGTGAAGCACTCTCTGAAGATTTGAGAGGAACATATGCCAAAAATCCGTAGACACTTGAAATAGATTGATCCTATTTCGTGGTCTGGATACTAACTGGCCGGCTGTAGTGACCGAGCGGTTCTAGGCGCTACAGTCTGGAACCGCGCGACCGCTACGTCGCAGGTTCGATTCCTGCCTCGGGCATGGATGTATGTGACGTCCTTAGGTTAGTTAGGTTTAAGTAGTTCTAAGTTCTAGGGGACTGATGACCTCAGAAGTGAAGTCCCATAGTGCTCAGAGACATTTGAACCATTTTTTGATACTAACTAAGAAGGAGTGCACGGAATTACTCGGGAATACACTCTAAGGGGGATAGGAAGAGATCTCAGCAAATGGTATCGAGGTACTTTCAGACTGGGAGATCTACGATAGGGCGAGCGTCAGGAGTCGATACCCCTTTTTTTATATAAAAAAAAAAAAAAGATAAGTTGGGTGATTAGGAAACGGTCGTATGGTAGCCACGTCAGCTTTTTAAGAAAGATGGATCCAAAAAAAGTGGTACTGTTTATCATCATCTACACACTGGGTACCCGAGGAGTGTTAGGTCAGGATGAACCATGGTATACCGCCAGAAATGCACGATTCTCATATTCTCATTTTCGTAGGAGAAAACTGGATGCCACTGGAAAGGGTCCAAGAGGAGGCCCTTCAGATCGCTCTTAGAAGCTGGTGTTCAACCAAGACTACAGATTGGGAGCTATACCAAAGTGATAATCACACAATGCGGAGGTGACCAGTGGTCTGATGGAAGGCACTATCCCATTCATGGCGATGAGGCAGAGTATAACACTCAGCACAGAGCCCTGCTGGATGCCATTCTCTTGGACTCATGAGGAGCCAAGTGATGTATCAAATCTAACCTGAAAGAACCGAGGGATAAAAACGGACGAATAAATATTGGTACGGAGAATCAAAAACCCCAGTCATGAAGAGTAAGTTAAATGTGATGATGCCAAGCGGTGTCGTCTGCCCTATCCAAGTCTGAAACGCTGCAGTAAGATGTCAGTAACCCCCCCCCCCCCTACATACACACACACACACACACACACACAAAACTCTGTCGGATTTTTAATTGAACCAAATGGTTGGTTATGTATCGTTTAGCCTGAAAACCACAGACGAAAGGTCCCCTGATTCGAGAACCCGACATAATAATCAAGCTACCATCCTCTTTCAAACATTTTTTCAGAGGCTAATTGATTGGAAGCTATCGATGTACGTTGGGTTTGTGCCTGGCTGGATTGGGATGATGATACTCTCTGCTGCGAAGGACAAACCCGTTCTAGCCAAATATGGTTAAGACCCTGAGTCAAATGTTAACCATCTGGTTATGAATCTCATCAGGACCTAGGCCCTATCATGCGACGAGACTAGATCATGACGCAGTTTTCAGTCAGTGAAAGGCTCATTATGTACTTAATGGTTACAGAGGGTAAAGGATAGGCGATGTCTTCAACTTGCTTTTTATGCGATCAGAAGGTAGCTGAATAAGCAGAGTATGCAGACACTGTCTCGAAGTGGTTCACAGGAAGTGAGCCTTTGCACAGAGCCGCATAAAAGTGACGCAGGGGGTCTGTGAAGGATGTTTTTGAATCGTTGTAGCAATGTGTTTGGTCCATCACGGTACCTGACACTGATGGAGGGTTACATAGAAAGGGCGAAAGCAATTCCAATGGCACGGGCAATAGGGACAGAGACATTTCCTACAACCACATCTATGCAATTTGACGGAGAGGAAACGAAGGTGCAGAAGGGGTATGCAGCTGCCAGTTGGCCTTTTGTAGAGCCCAACGTGACAATTAGTCCATCACGCAGTGACAAGGAAGTGACAGGAAAGTGACCACCGACACGGAGATTGTTGCACAGTGACCATTGTAGACAAGCCACGAGACTGGGGGAGGGGGGAGGGGGGAACAAGAGGTTGATAGTCTAAAACATGCCATGAGTGGCATTAAAGTGAGTGGGAGTACCGACACATAGGAGAGACAGGTCAAGATAAGAAAAAAATTAGTCAAGCGTTCGGCCCGTAACAGGTGACATGGTACTTTGCTCACAGAGAGTGGTATGCATTGAATTCTGCAAGTAAGGGGGAGAGTTCTTGAATTAAGGAGCTATCCCAAAGTAAGTAACTGCCGTGCCTGGCCTGGAAAGGGAGTGGGGAGGAGGGGGGGAGGGGAACAGACATTGTAGATAGTGATCGCTGGAGAATTTTTGCACTCGCGCTGTTATCGATTCCAATGTGGCATGGAGGGGAATTCGCCAACAGAAGACATCCGTGTGAAGCTACGAACAAACCCATCCAGATATGCTCTCAGGTCCAGTATGGTAACCTCATAGAATTGGAGAATGCTCATGCATTTCTTGGAGAGCAATGCAAGTCACGGAACAGTACGATATTAGTTGTTGCATACCAGCATTGACGGTAATATCCTTTGCAGATCCACTGAATTATCATGTTAAGGGTGTTAAGGAGTGAAGTCAGCGGCCGCACGCCACTCGGGAACGACAGAGAAGAGAAGGCTGTGAGAATAGGTCAGCCAATCGCACGCTAAACGACATCCCTCCAGGACGATAACGCGACAGTAGCGGCCCCCAGATGAAGACGACATGCAGTAAGCGCCGCGCCCGACTGGTCGGAGCCCACTTCAATAGCAGCTTCAACGTTAGCTACGTCGTTAGCTGACGCATTGTAGCCTCTATCATTAGCAATCTCTATGTAGCACAGTTAGAGTTCAGCAGTCACTACAGTTCAGTTGACAGACTTTTGTTAGTAGCAGTCGCTAGGATCAGAAGTGTTACATGTGTTTGTTCTGAAGAAGAATGATTATGTTGTATGTCGCCCTTTGCTTGTGGCACATCTGTGTAATTGAACTTGTGGATGGTCATGTATAAAGAACTACAAGAATTCTCAGATCAAAGTTAAGTACTTGTTGTAACAAAACTCATTAATACGAGTTGTTTGATTGCTTGTCTAGCGAACCGATTATGCAGGATTCCTAGACACAACAAAGGGCATCCTGGTTAGGTGTGAAGGTGCCACGAGGAAAGGTCGCGCCTTTGGATCACTGATTATCATCAACAGGGGTGGAACATTGACAAACATAGGTTGAGAGTCCGACGACGTGGTAGGATCTGGCACCTCTTCAGTCGCTGGAGTAGACTTCTCCTGAGATATCTTCTTTTCCCTTTAACGGCCTATCCTCTGTTGGGATGGGAACCAGAGTAGGCTGCCATGGGGCTCACAATCTATGGTTCCTTCAGCCACTGGCTCGTGTTTGGTCATTGGCCTGCATGAAGTTTTCTGGAGATAGGGAACTGTAAAGGAAGCATTGACATGTAGATACCAGAAGAGCAAGCTGCTTCTCTGGTTGTGTGCACCACAAGAGGGGAGGCTCTCTCTCTGCCACAGGCTAATTTACTTGCACGACTACAGAAGAGGGGAGGCCCTCTCTCTGCCACAGGCTAATTTACTTGCACGACTACAGAGGTCAGCAATGAGGGAAAGCAGGGAATAAGTAGTTGATGACCTGGAGAGATAGTGGCAAAGTTTGATACCAATGGATTGATATAAGCGATGGTACTTTTTCCAGGCTTCAAAATAGACAGGTCATCAAAGACTCCACGACCCCGTATTATGTGTGGCTCAACTAGGGTATCAGACATCAGGAATAGGATAGAGTTATGGTCTCCACAACAGACACGGAACAGTGATTGCTCTTTTGGCGAGTTTTCATGAAGAAGCTGACCATTAGTCTTCACAAACTGGGTTGTTTATACAACAGAAAGACGTATCCCCAAAGTGTAAAAAAACAGCTCCACGTCACATCAGTGACTATTCCAGTTTTTTAGTAAGGATGAATTCCCTTTGTCAACCTTGTTACCTGGCATAAGAATTTGATCCCTTGCTTCTCCAAGTTTTCACGTAATTCCCCATCCATTAACAGTGTTAAGTCCCAGAGAAAAATACAACACTGTCCCATGATCAGGCTCTTACGGGGTTTTAAGGTGGCAAGTGAACTTCCAAATTTGTTGCAAAAGAATAATTATCAGGACTTGGTAGGATTTGCTGTTTTAATTATGACAGAACAACTTCACAGATTGCTAAGGAAAAGACTTCTCCAAATATATTTTCGCTGTTATTTACAAAGACCCGTCTAGATGTTTGCGTGCAAACCAGGAACTGAGGGGAAAGTTTCTGCAGTTCGTTTGAATTTACTTTCCCCCCACGGCGTAGCCAAGGTAGAAAAGTTCTTGAGGTCATAACGACCTGCACTGACGCATTTAAGTCTGTCTGAAGGGATCGCCGTAGCCTTCTCTGCCTAGATATCCACCATGATGCTGCCTCCTCTGACGACGCGGACACTGCCTAAGGGTGCCACCCAGCCAGAGCTATGTCCACATGGCTTGACGGCCAATACCCAAAGTTTGTGCTCCCAAACGGACAGGAACCTACATCTCGGTACGTGTAGGGAGGCAATGACTCCGGCATCAATAGTGCGATCCCTTCGTGGGCAGAGGGTGACCCCCACGTGTACTGGCAACCATGTTGGGTACTGGACGACCTTGCCCACAGGGCTGAAAAGTGGAGATCAAACCCAGATGTGGGGGCCAAATATGAGTAACCATAAACAAGAGCTGTAAAATCAATCAACAAAGTGGGAGAAGCTGCAATTGAAGTCCCACAGAGAAGCTAGGTTTACACCAAGACATCTGTCCTACAGACGAAATGTGTCCCACTGACAAAGTCTGAGAAAGATATAGTTAGAAAGTAAGATTGAAGCACAGGAAAGAAAGAAGTACTACAGTGGCTCAAGGGCCCGTCCAGTCAACACAAAGTTCTCAATAAAGAGTTGTGAGCCGCCGAAGATTAGCTGCATAAAACAGTTATTGATCACTGTGACCCTGATGTATATTTTGTTTGTCGGTTTCATAGGTGTACGGTACTAAGCTTAAGATAGCAGAATTAACATAGGTCCAGATATGTTCGAAATAACACAAGAGGTTGAGAGTTTATACAAACGTTCTGTAAAGTGACACATTTAGCAGTTTCACTGAATAGACTGTACAACCCCAACGTTATCTGTAATATAACGGGCTATAGAAGAGTTTTCGTTTGAGGACGTTGCTGTAACGTAATGCAACACAGCACGAGCTCGATGCGCGTACCGGGCGTCCACATGTAGACAAGGGATTAGTGTGGCGTTCGAACGGAAATTTTTTGATCCTCCCTTGTATATATGTGTTAACTCACAAGCAGATGAAAGCATATTTCCTTATTTGGACAGTACGTAGGCTAAAACTGTGAGAATCAGTATTGTAAAACAACCGAAAAGTTACGTTAGTTGTGCAGCACAGGAAGGGAGAATGCAGGGGTTAGACAGAGGAGGAAACAGCTCTAGGGCCTTGACACGGTTACTAATGAATGCGGAGGAACTTGGAATCTGAACGAAAGTTGTCTCTAGTGCGCCCAACAGGGAAGACCAGCGCAGGCCGCCGCGTGAGGGTATGCGTGCCAGGCGGAGGTGCATCGAGTCAGTTGGCAACACTGCGCAGCAGACAAAAAGTGCAACAGGCGGGCGAGCAGGTAGCTGGGCTGTGGCTAGGGCCTGAGTGGGCGCCGCCACAAAGAGTGAGACGGGGTGGAGGGGAGGGGACGCCGCAGGAACAGAACCGGACCCGCCTCACCCTGCCGCAGGAAATTCCACGCCGCCGTCTCCCCGCATCTGCATAGCGCGTCTGCGGCAGGCGGCTAATTTGGCACGAGGAAGCTGGCGGCCTGGCCTGCAGTCGGCTCTGTCGTGCCGGGCGTTTCACTGCCGCGCGCCGCAAGCGGAAAGAACAATAATACACCTAGCGAAAGAAACGTCAAGGCACACTCACTCGTGCCATCCAAACTGACGACTGACAATATTCCGACGCATATTATTCCGTTGTGAGCATATTTCTTCTGAGCGTACATACACTGGGTGACAAAAGTCATTGTATGCAGTCACACCTCTTGAAGCCATACTGCTTCTTACATATTACCGCTACACCCAGTTATGAGTGCTAACAGAAAAATAATGAAATAGAAGACGAAATAATGGAAACGGAGTAGCTGGTGACCTTCGTATTTACGGTATGTACCTCTATTGGTTCAAATGGCTCTGACCACTATGGGACTTAACATCTGAGGTCATCAGTCCCCTAGACTTAGAACTACTTAAACTAGCCTAAGGACATCACACACATCCATGCCCAAGGCAGGATTCGAACCTGAGACCGTAGCAGTAGCGCGGTTCCAGACTGAGGCGCCTAGAGCCGCTCAGCCACAACGGCCGGCTATGTAACTTTATTATACCATTGAATAATAGTATCCTGAAACTGAAAAAATACACATTTGCATTCACGCTTCATGAAAGTTATCGTTTTCATTAGGTACTGGCCAAACTCAAGCGCCAGCTCACAAACCGTTGTTTCTAATTCCACTTTTTTATGGACGTTGTTCAGAAATAAATGTCAAATTATTTCTTTTACGTATAGAGATGAAACACGGATGGAGTGTTAGGCTGCGTTGTGGGGAGGGTTTGTGAATCCGTGCTCACACTCACGAGGAAATGGCTTACGGTCTTCCACTTATTTGCGTACAGTACAACTTTGAACCGTGATGGCGGTGGCAGCGGGGCATGCTACTAATAAGATAGCGAAAAAAGTATTCAGACATTATCATCCATGAGTACACAGGCGCTACTCGAAGTTCAAGAAAATTGATCGGTGAAGGGTACAATGCACGCAAATCTCGATTGAAGGCGTCCCAGACGTGCCCAACATAACTGGGAGACAGGTGACCTGGTGTTCGGAACTGGGGTGGGGGTGGGGGGGACGACTTGATGAAACACAATCCCCTTCACTGTTTCTGAGTGTTCTGCGAACAATTCTCACACAAAATGTGGGCGATGAGTTACTGGACTGTCTTGCTGACGGTACAGATTACTTGCGGAGTGATGCAGACTAAGAGCGGCCAATATTTCACTCGCAGGCATGCCCTTGCACGAGTGCCATAGCGCTCAGCCTCGCTTCACACTTCCCTTACCGCCATGCCACGCTGTTCTGTGCATGTGGAGGGAGCACACGGGAAAACTGCAAACGCGTCGCATTTAGACTATAGCGCAGTCGCACTGCATGCGACTTGGTTTTGTATTTCACATTTCTCAACACCACAGACCACAATCAAAACAAATCTGCAGTATTTTTGGCGCGCTGAAGACAATTTTTATCTGGTACAGATGTCGGCATACGGGCAGATGCTGACATATTTCCGAATTACGTTGCCACGTAATTGTGACTTATTTAGTTTCATCGTCGAAAAACGGTCTTTCACACAAACATGTCGATGGAGATATTGTAGCAGTTTTGCAAACTCATTTTGGGAACGTAGAAACTCTACCTGAGGAAGCAATGTAGACGTTTTTGACAGTTTTAATATAAAAGAATTTGTCATTAAAACAGGTATTACCTTGCAAGTCAATCAGTTATGTCTGCACATGCACAGGGGCGCTTTCATCAGAAACGGCAAACGGTACCGAAAACAGCTCCAAAATGTATGTCAGATTTACAATGTCCTCAAAACGTTAGGAAACTATCCTTGTAATTGTCGCAAGAGCACAATGAATTCTTCAAATCTACCGTTTTCTTTATCGGTAGAGAGCTTAGGGAACTGGACTGCGTCAGAATGTGTCCCTTCCATAGCGCGATTTTCTTATTAAATGTTTCTCCTTCGAATCAGAAAGAAGTTGTTTTGCATCTTGCACTGCCTTAGTGTGGGCAGTGCGTAGTCAAGTCCAATTAAAATACGAGGTCTGCATTCCATTCTGAATGTTCTAATTTTAGTTCCTACACTCATTTTCCCTTCATAAATTCAACAATAGTAACTTTTAAATCGAAAAATCGTTTCAGACATACCCCTTGACTTGATGAAAGTACTTTGCAGTAAAATACAGTCTCTATAATACACCTCGTTCAATTCCAACAAGAACTGTTGCAACTGACAGTGGAATAATGCGTGCGACATCAGATATTTTACTACTCGTACCACCAGTTTCTTCACGTGATCCACGCCTACAAATTTAGCAGAAAGTGCTTCTTGATTTACAGAAAAATGAATTCCGTTTGTCAATCGTTGCCAACTTTTTGCTCTTTCATTGTCAACGAAATCTTTAAACTTTTTCTGCATGGTATTGTAATATCGCTTCATAGTAACTTTGCAACACCTGTCTCTTATGCGACTGCATAACAGATACTGTAAATTCTTGTCCCCTTCTTCTGTTTTTCCCATTCATTTTTAAAGGCCCGTGGCGACATATCGCTTGACTGCCTCTTTTCGTTCAAATATCCAGTGGACCTGTGGACGTCCTTCAGACCAAGAACAAATAGCGAAAGGTACAGAATGAGTGTTGTGCAGGTCGAAAAATTTCAAACCGCAATACCAAATGAAATGTCACGCTCTATCGATTACTTCCGAGAAGTAACGAGCACAGCGCAGACAGGCAGAGCCGTGGCCCGCGTCTTTTGGTACGTCGTGACCGGCCCTGCTCTACAGTGTAGCCGAACAAACGCATGCACATGATCTGAAAGTAGCTTCCTGCATCAATCGCCGTTGGAAGGCGACGGTTGACATATCAGAGACTCCGTTTCATCCCAAGTAAACACCCTCCACTCGATAATACTTCCAAGGCCCACCTGAACGGTGCCCTACTGTGAGGCGAAATATTTCTCCTCATGAGATCTCCATCGTACTCGTTCCCAGTCATCGGTATGTACCAACGGGTACCGCGACTCATAAATCCATGCGACCGTTTTTCAAGCTTCGAGTACCACTGATGGCGTTCCTAGAGCCATTCTGATTGCTGTGCACTGTAACGTGCGCTGGTTCTACGTACACGTGTGAAACGAGCTTCTGTGTCCCTCAACGAGAAGGCGGTTATGGCTGTCGACTCACAGGTTGCTGTTGCCGAAGCCGAGGTGGCGAGCTTTATGCTGCACTAGGGTTCGACTATGCGCTATTAGAATAAGCAAAGGTCAACCGTGATCTCTACCATCAGCACGCTGTCCCACGCGGCGGATGATTACACTAAATCGAGACACTAAAAATTATACCCTCAACATCGTGGAGTACCTTTAATGTCCAGTGCCCGCCCGACCTCGAATATAGCGCATCCCGTGCATCGCATACTATGAGCGTAGCATCACTCGTGCCTTATCCCGCATCTTGCCCATCTTGAGTCAACTGTTGTGCAGACAAACTATCAAAGGTCCGAACTACTAATATCGCCATACGACTGCAGTGCCCAATCTAACAGATTGATTGCAAATAAATAGATTTATAAACAGCCAAATAACCACACCAGTTGCACTCATATTTTTATTATCACGACTGGTTTAGATTCCCAAGACCACTTTCCATTGACTATTTGAACAATTTAGAAAAAGTAAAATGGAATACAACGCAAAAGAAACTGGTATAGGCATGCGTATTCAAATACAGATACACGTAAACAGGCAGAATACGGCGCTGAGTTCGGCAATGTCTATATAAGACAACAAGCGTCTGGCGCAGTTGTAAGATCGGCCACTGTTGCTACAATGGTAGGTTATCAAGATTGAAGCGAGTCTGAAGACATTTTCATTTTTTACACTTTACTTCTTTTCTCCCGATTACGAAACGGATGTAATATTAACATTGTCTTCTTTATAAATGATCTTCCTTAACCTAATTCCCAACTTATGGTTAGTATCATGACTTAATGTAAATACAGTCATCAATGGTTTTGGTTTTCTGCTCATTAATGCTAATCAGCTTCTGTACATTGGCATCTGTATTCTATTTTTATTTACTTTTTAATACGAAACACCTTGTATGTTAGACTGGGTCTGTTCTCATTTCTGCAAATTCCGCAACTTCGTGGGGGCAATGCCCCTTAGTTCTGAACTTTTGTATTTTTTATTACTGCATTAATTTTTGACATCTTGATAGTGTAAGTTTTGTCACACATTAAATTCTTTTCCCTTAACCCCCTCCTATAAACGCCCCCACAGCCCAACAATATTTTATTATTTCGACGGATATATTACTTTTACAAAAAAGCCGTATCTTATTTTCACCAATGTATCCCTGGTTTTGTCAATTAAAATATTGTAATACGATATGATTATTTCCCTGTATTTTAGTTTTATAATTGAGTATTATTCTTCCTTTACTAATTTTTGTCTGTATCCTAATTGATCTTTTTAATTTCGTCTTATGACAATATAGTAATGTTGATGAAATATTTTTTAACCAATGTGTTAAAGTGTAGGTTCATACCACATCTCTTTATTAATTTTTATCTGTATGATAAATGGAATTTCAATTACATTTTGTGATTGTGTAGACATTGGATGACATATTCTTCTAATCAATGTGTAACAGTTTAGATGTATACCATGTTTCCTCATACACAAAAAAAAAGAAAAGAAATTGGTATGATTGTGGCATAGGCATAAAATTTTAGATGTTTTACATCTATATATTCCATATTCCTTTTGTATTTTCCTTCACTACTGAAAATTGTATTTTATTTGTATTAATTTATTTTAATGATTGTTTTTGTCAGATATGGCTTGACTGATTTTAATTCCATGGATTGCTCTGTAGCTAGTATTTTACATGCTTGCATTTTTGACTGGATTGTAAAATATTGTATACTCGTACATTCATCACACCTGTTACTTTATTACTTCATATTTTATTTTACTGATGTTTTTATGCAACAGCAATCAAATGTAGGACTGTTAATATTTCAATTTGTAACCTGATTACCACAGAAGTATTTAATGGCAACGTCTTCAGATTTGGTCAAGATCTTAGACTTTGAGGCTCTTTGACTTGTATCGCTGTACATCACATGTTGGCCTTTTGTCAATATACCATCACATTTTAACCTTGTCACAAATTTTTATTTTCATTGGCAGTTATGGTTTTCAGTGGTAACTGATGTCGAAGCATGTATGTCATGTGATACATCTTTCATAATTTTTCTGAGTATTTCGATCGATTTATTGGTTTTTCCTCTTTTTCGTATTTCGTTTGGCATTGTCAGATTGTCCTTTTTTTTGTACAACTGCTGCCGACGATGGTTTAGAGCCGAAACTGGTAGCAGAATAACTAACATTATCATGAACAGCACAGTGTTATGCATTTTGTATAATACTGTGTAGCAACTCGTTCACAATTTAAAATACGTTACTAGAATCTGCGCGTATATTGTCGCGAGAGTACATACACACAATTTAGTGAGACATTTGAAATGACGCTGCTTAAATAAGGGAGTGAAACTTTATATGTAGGTCCTGTAGAGGACAGAGAAGATACACAGTGAGAAGCAAATAATAATGACATAAGTATAATACTTTAAAGATAAACAAAACACAGAAATACATGGCATATAAAAGACATCTAGAAAGCAGTAACATGAAAAAGAGTAAAGACAGCAGGAAACGCTCAGAGAGACTAAAGAAGAGTCGAGGTTAAGCAGCCAGCTGCAGTACACAAGTAGAAACAGCAACTGCATCTCTGCACGCAAACTAGTTGTTTAGAGAACACAAAGCCTGTGGTACAGAGAGTGGCCTGTTGTATGAGTCACAGATGGTGTTCCATGATAACTGATTGCACTATAATTTCAAAACATCGAACACATTCTGAAAAGCATGAAGGAGAAAAAAGTTTTTCTCTTCTTTAAGAATTCTAGTCTCCCTGTGGTGCACACAGTTGAAATTTACCTCTCTTCCAGGACGGCTATGAGAGTGTCCTTCTCGTTTTTGAGCAAACTCGAAACGTTAAAAGCTTCATAGTCAGTACAGCAAATTTTAAATATACCTGCCGTCGCAGTACCGGGGAGCCGCGTGATCTCAGGCGCCTTGCCACGGTTCGCGCGGCTCCCCCCGTCGGAGGTTCGAGTCCTCCCTCGGGCATCTGTGTGTGTGTGTGTGTGTGTGTGTGTGTGTGTGTTGTCCTTAGCGTAAGTTACTTTAAGTTAGATTAAGTAGTTTGTAAGCCTAGGGACCGATGACCTCAGCAGTTAGGCCCCATAGGAATTTACCACCATTATGCAGTCGCAAATTTGTTGTTATTTTTGCTGTTACCTACAAGCAACTTACCTAGAGTGTTAGCAGTGTTGAAAGTAATTTTAACATTCAACGTGTGCAGCAATGGACTGAGGTTGTATGAAATATTACCGCGAAAGGGAAACGAGATCATCAGTGAGTTTGTTGGTTGTTTCTGAAGAACTTGAAATTTAGAATTATATACCTCATCAAATGTGGAAAACGTTTGGGCTTTATATGACGAACGCAGACTGTTTAAAGTTTTATCATGCGTTGTTAATCATATATGGGTATTGTTAGTTTATCTACATTATGTTGAACCAATTAACTGTGCACGCATTTCTAAATTAGAACTATCGTAATGCTGCATATGGAGGCAGTCCTTGTCGAATACCAAGAATAGTTCGTTACATTCCCATTCTCTCTGATCACTTTCTGTGGGATGTTTCACTTGCCTGTATATCTTCTAGCAGCTTGTCAGGGTATTTTCCTTGGCTGGCAGGCTATGTTTACTTTCAGAAACGTGAGCTGAGTTCGGTAAACCCGCAACCAAAAACATATGAATTTATTAATAGTGCAATTACAGCCCCAGTTAGAACAAACCTCTGTACCAACTAGCTCTATGGTACCTATATATTCACTTTTCGAACCGAGAAGACTGGCAATGTTTACCGCTTCTTCTTGTTGTTGGTGTTACGGACAGGTGCAAATCTTGGGCAAAAGTAGTCTGGTGTCAGCAACGGATACGCTGCCGTAACTGAATTAATGTCGCATCAGCGGCGGAAACACGAAGGGCGCGACATGTGGATCGCCTCTGTTGGCTGATAAACAGCTGGTGCAAGCCTGCCGGCTAACCGGCAGCGTGGGTGGTCGTTATGCAGCCCACCGGCCGCGCACAAGCACGCCGACGGCTGCCTGTCATGCAGCCGGTAAGAACCGCAAATGGCTCCTGCTGTTTGACAAGTGCATCTCCAAGTACCTGAGTTATATTCACTGTCGTTAAACAAACAAGAACGGCCTGGTTCACTGAATAATGAGTAGTGTATTTCAGCCGATTGCGAGGTAAAAAGTAGAACCATTTAACGGAAGAACACAAACAATTGCTATTTTACACAAATTCTCGTGAGACGATTTTTTTATGAAAACTGTCGAACTTAAATTACCTTTTTTGCCGGCCGGTGTGGCCGAGCGGTTCTAGGCGCTACAGTCTGGAACCGCGCGACCGCTACGGTCGCAGGTTCGAATCCTGCCTCCGGCATGGATGTGTGTACTGTCCTTAGGTTAGTTAGGTTTAAGTAGTTCTAAGTTCTAGAGGACTGATGACCACAGAAGTTAAGTCCCATAGTGCTCAGAGCCGTTTGAACCATTTACCTTTTTTACTGTACAGGGCAGACCAGAACACCACCGACAAAATTTCCGACGTTGTTCAAGGATACCTTCCGAGCATTATGGTATAGGGGATTCACGATCTTCGGCGATTCGTTGTAGAGTTATTGGCTCTGAGCACTATGGAACTTAACATCTGAGGCCATCAGTCCTCTAGACTCAGAACTACTTAAACCTAACTAACCTAAGGACATCACAAACATCCATGCCCGAGGCAGGATTCGAGCCTGCGACCGTAGCGGTCGCGCGGTTCCAGACTGTAGCGCCTAGAACCGCTGGACCACCCCGGCCGGCTGTAGAGTTATTGTTTTTCCGTTTTGTTTTTTGTCCCAATTAGTTTTGTAACTGTACTGCAATGAAAGTAGTGCACGACAGTGCAAATACAGACTGTACGCGGTGTGCGTCTTGTTTACTTTCGTTGATGGCACCTAACGTTGACAACATTAATGGCCTCCGTAACTCGTTGCCATTAAGTTTGCTTACAGTATTTCTCGGTTCTGACTATGGTTTCGTTTTCCGGCAGCATTAGTTGTACGTTAACAGTGATACACAGCAGTACTATGGATAGGTTATTTGATGAAGAGTTGGCCGGTATGGCCCTAGAATCTGGATTCACTGAATGCAATTGAAGAGCAGCTAAATGGTGGTAAGCTAACCTGTTCCCGCACCGACGGCAACCTCATCAAACCACTTTTGTAGACGGCGATTCTTGTTTTGCGTACTGCACATTAGAGGTTTCTTCACTTTTGTGAAGGTAGTTTCACAGCAACAAACATGATTGCAGTAACAAACTCAATAAGTCATAATTACATAATTACTCTGTAACTAGCTCCCGGAGACGGTGGGCCCAGTTCACCAAAATACTCGAAAGGTACGCCTAAACAACCTCTGAAAGTTTATCGGTTGAGTTCTCGTTCACCATGCACATTTCAGCCCCAGGTCGCTTAAAATGGTATTGTACCTGCTGTGGGCTTATTAACAAGTCCTCGTCAGATCTGTTCCAAAAGGAAGATAGAGGGGATGGCAAAACACTGAGGAACTGACTTACAAATCAAATTAACTTTTATACACAACGGTACGTACTTTAATACGTTACACAGTATCTTGTCAACCGAACAGACCCGAAGAGGCACTCACGACGTAAACATACCTGCGCTCTGACTGTCGGAACTGAAGGCTACAGCCTACTACTACACAGCGTTAAGTTGGTAACTCTTAAATCTCAAATACAAAATCAAAAATATTCACGACACAAAACTGGCTGTGATAGAAAGCCTTCCCAAAGTCAAAATTACTAAAAAAATGCTCATTTAGCTATATATTGATCAGAATACTCGGAATGATTGTACATGTTATGCAAACACCCCAAACACACTGAAAACCTTTCAGTCTGTCAGCCACTTTCAGTGGCAGAAGGCTAATGCGTTATGAAATTTTAATTATTATTCTTAATGAAATTTTATTAACTTAAAAAATAAATGCCTATTATAGAAAGTATATCATAAAATTCTGATTTCTGCAAATAAAGTAAAGAAACCTGTCGTTTTAACATGCATCAATGAACTTTAAAAACTGTTTTTTTCTCTTGAGGACCCCATCTAGGTGCAATAATCTGCCTCAGTTCTCTCGACTATCTTATGCATAGCGCATAATATGTACAGAGCGTTCCCACAGTTTGCCTCAAGATGTCTGACCCTGGTGGTCGTCATCTATCTCTCTGTTTCTACTAAATCAATGTCATCCTGATCATCTACCTATAATGGTCCCGGTTGGTAACATTTACCGACCAGCTCAATTTTGGACCAGATTTCCGCTCTTTTTTTTTCAAATTTAATCTTCCGATTTTCGAGTTAATGGTACCAATTACACGGAGTATTTCGATAGATTTTCTAGTCTTCTTCGTGTAAGTGGAATGCAGGCTAATTTGTTTGCTATTGGATTCCCGTTACAGAATATAGCAAGAGGGCCTATTGGAATATTGTGACAAAATGATGCTGTAGGAGGGTATCACTAAAGGTGAAACAGGATATCATAAAGATATCTAAAGAGCGGATGGCAGATCGAAAAAAATTGTCGTCCCTACCTTTACAATCATCCGAGGACACAGAGCCACCTGCATAATCGATAGCTCCCGTCAAGAGACAGGAATCTGGAACAAAAAAGTAGCATATTATTCTTTTCTGAATATTAGAATGCTAATTATGGTATATAAGAACGTCAGAAAAATGATTTGCATTATCAACGATTTCAAGGACAGAGTAAGGAGCTGTCAGAAATCTTGTTTTCAACATGCTACCGGTCGATGCACATAAAAAAAATCACAGATGCTGCTCTTTTAACAATATCACTGTACTCATGACGATGACATGTCACTGCGCGGTTTTCGAAACACGTAAACGAACGGACGGTGCCTTTAATTCCCTTTCAATTCCTTTTTTATTTTTATCGCTTTGGTTCTGACAATGATTCTGACAAACTATTTGATTTCGACGAATTTTTATTCTGTAGTTAGATATCTGTGCGCCATTAATGAGAGTAAGCGGCCGCGATTTGAAAGCAATCCGGCCGCCCTACGCCACTAAAACCTCCAAATCCAGATTAACATGCCGACTCCGTGATGATACGGGACGAAGGCCAGGAAAAGGAAAAAAGATGGCACAGGTAAAACCGGCGTACCATCTGTTTATTGTCAGGCACAGCATTGGCGATTAGAGTCAAATGGACGTTGTTGCTCTACTACAAAAGTTTGCTTACACCACTGCGGAGGCATTCCAAAGCTTCCGAGATTAAAATATGTCTTTGTATAACAGTCGTAACTTCAACATTACATTTAAAGCGACCTCCTTTGGAGCAAAGCCAAATATGGAAAAACGATCTATACTAACCGCTACCAGCCCGAGTAGCTATGCGTGCTAAAGCGCCGCTCTTGTGACGGGGATCGAATCCAGCCGCCAGATTAACGACGTGAATCGGTGTGCAGGTCAGATTGGGTATGGTTTATAGTAGTTCCCCCACATCCCACCAGGTGAATGCCGGGCTGGTACCCAAGTCCCACCTCAGTTACACGATTCGCGAACATTTAAAAAACTTCGCTCTCTTTCACATGAATAACACTACACACAGACAGGTGGCGTACACATAATCCGTCCTGGCAAATTACAAAGAAACCCTGTAATCAAACTATTCCATAACACGTAACAGAAAGAAGCGATGCTTTTGCGCACACACTGACGAACGACAAAACTTTCATAAGAAAATACAAAGAGATTCCTACAAGACCGAACGACTATTAAACAAACTAGCCATGGTAAACACTGAACACTTTAGATTATCATTTGCCACCCTTCGTAGAAACCACTGCGCGATTTTGAGTCGATTGTATCCCTTGCGACCACTACATGGGCACTCCGGCTTAGCTTTGTTTCTAACTAAACAGCTTTACGTGAAGGCAAAGGTGTGCTGCTCCGGCTATCGGGGGCTTTCCGGACCGCATCACTTGAAGCTTTGTGTATGGTCTTGGGAATCTACCCGACAGACTACACATCAGATATCGGGCCGCAGCGTATTGGTGCAAGATGGGAAGACTTGACAAGATAACTGCCATAAAAGGGAAATAAATAAGAGACAAACGCCACTTACAGAGGAGGCAGCCAGGTAGATGGCAATGGGAATAGGGTGGCAGTAATAAGGGCCGGAGGGTTTATACCTTAACTCCGCAACGAGTGTGTGACACTTGCACGGAGAGGCTCAAATGGCTCTGAGCACTATGGGACGCAACTGCTAACTAACCTAAGGACATCACAAACACCCATGCCCGAGGCAGGATTCGAACCTGCGACCGTAGCGGTCTTGCGGTTCCAGACTGCAGCGCCTTTAACCGCACGGCCACTTCGGCCGGCGCACGGAGAGGGAGTATGTTGACCTTTGTACGGAGCCCAGGACACTGTAGGTAGTGAATAGTGCATTTCAAAAGTAGAATACACTGGCCTTTTCGCAGCCACCTGCGACGTGTTCTGGAAAACACCAAAACCCATTTCCTGCGCAGAGTTCCCTGTCTCCGCACCAATTCGTAGTGTGCGTGACTCTCTCCCACCACTGACTGGCAACTAGTGATCCGTGTTTTAGTGCTGAGATAATGGAGTTCACCGAGACCACCAAAGGGAAGCCTTTACTGATTTATAACGGGTATCTGTATAAAGTGGACTATACAAACAAACGAGAATTGACTTACTAGCATGGTGTAAACTTTAAAAAAAAAGAAATGCAAAGGAAGACTATCCACAAAAATAACAGTTTCAGGGTAAGGTAGCCATGCTTATATTCCACATGTAGCAGCAAATGAAGTGCGAAAACATTTTGTCAGCGGAAAAAAGCGAACAAAAGAAACAGACGCTACAGTTTCATCATTTTACGTTGAAGAAGTAGGGCAGCTCTTCAGTCGAGGCTACGACTTACAAGGGAAACTCTCCATCGAGCCCTCCTCAGGTTTTGTGGTAAGATGGCCCAGTGGACAGCCCGTCAAAAACTGAACACAGATCAAGCATGAAGAAAGAAGGCCATGCACTGAACTGTGAAAAAATAGCCAAAATAGAAACAGTGATCGGTCCATGCTTAAGATGTGCAACATCGAGGGAAGTTCAGTAGCCATGGTGTTGTGGTTATGTCGTCATGGTGCCGGACTACGAAGAGAAAGATCCGTGTTCAAATCACCGTCGTGGCCAACACTTCTCTATCTTCCACAAAATTATGAACTTTCCGTCCGGTCATTGACGTGTCTGTTCGTTGTATTCAAATTTGTGTCTGTGTCGCGGTATAAAGACCATTTGCAACAGCGAAATGTAAGAAAGGGACATCCCGACATACGTACATCCTACTTGTTCTATACAAGTACCACATGTTTGACTCCTACGGTCCGTTCTGGAACTTTCGTCTCTTCAAAATGGCTCTGAGCACTATGGGACTTAACATCTGAGGTCATCAGTCCCCAAGAACTTAGAACTACTTAAACCTAACTAACCTAAGGACATCACACACGTCCATGCCCGAGGCAGGATTCGAACCTGCGACCGTAGCGGTCGCTCGGTTCCAGACTGTAGCGCCTAGAACCCCTCGGCCACACCGGCCGGCTTTCGTCTCTTGCATTACTTTGTTGCAACATAATTCACACCTGTGTATTTGCTGTTTTCATTTCTGTGAAAGGTCTATGCAACATTTCAACTGTTCTCACTATTATTATTTAACATTTATTTGCGAAGGTAATCTATTTTTACCACATGACTCACATTCTACAACCTACGTATAGTATGACAGTTGTGAAGACTATAGAAGGAGAACAGACACGTCAAATAACCGGACGTAAAGTTCATAATTCTGTGAAAAAAAGGGGGGGGGGGCATGAGGGAGGTTTGAAGATGGATCTCCCACTCTGCAGTCCAACGCCTTGACCACACAACCACGACGCCGTGGTTTTGCAATTCGTTCGGTGTTGCACATTTTGAGCTTGGACCGTTCGCTGTTTATATTTTGCCTCTTTTTTCACACTTCAGTACATCTCCTTCCTGGTTTCGTGCCTGATCTGTTTTTAGTTGTTGATGGGCTATGCACTGGCCATCTTACCACAAAATCTGATGGGGGTGCGATGGGAACTTTCGCTTGTTAGTAATATTGTTACCGCCAGAAAGAAATGAGAAACAATAGTTACATCGCCTTAAGTGAAAATACATGGGAACTACACAAGATCCCACGGATCCTGGAGGAATATTCTTCCAACAAAATAATTTGCTGATGAATTATGGTAGTAATTTTTTACTTGCAGATGATAACACGCGACCTAATGACAGAATACTGGTGTCTACAAGCGAAAAGGGGGAAGATTGCTTATCAAACTGCGAAGCATTCTTTGTGGGTGGAATGCACGAGTTCGAGCAAGCAGTTTGAACAGTTGTTTATACTGCACATCTACCTTAAAAGTTGTTGGAGAAAGCAAACATAATTACAGTTGATTACGTTTTGCTGCCAAAAAGTCAGCAAGAAACATATGAATGTTTCTGAAAACAATTAAAACTAACGTGCCAGAATGGAACAGTGCATCTCTGATGACGGACATCGAAATTGCCATCGTCCAAGCAGCTAACAGTTTGTTTCCTAGAACACATATTACTGGCTGCAGTTGTTATATTTATCAATGTTTATTGAAACAAGTTCAGTGATGTGACCTCGTTCCAGCCTATAAGGAAAACGAGGAAATACGCTGTCACATGAGAAGGTGTTCTGCCCTAGTACATGATAATTGCCTGTGTATTCAGGAAAGCACGCCTGAAAACCGAAAGCTTCAGGACTTTTATAAGTATTTTGTGGACCAGTGGCTCGATAACAAACATATGCTAAGAGAGATGTGTAACTGCAGTGGAAGGCGCCGTCGCACGATTAACATCTCGGAAGGATGGGACCGAAGAATAAATATATTAATATTAGAAGTTCATCCGAATGTTTACTCATTAGTGAAAAATCTTCGAGATGATGCAGAGCGCCATGGCCACCAGTTTGACCGACTTATTTTAAACTTTGATGGGAATACAAGAAAAAAGTGAGCAATGAAGACTGACGAAACGATGCAAAGGCTTTAAAGAAACTGCAAAATGATGGGAACTTAAAATCATTTTTGACTTGTGTGACCTAAGCACAGAATTTAGGACGACGAAGTAAACGTCTGCACCATTGAAAAATTTGTAAATATTGAAAAGTAGTTTAATATAATCATTGGCAATCTAGTAAATACCGAAATACTCATGATGGGGATCGAAAGAAGACTACATCCTCGTGATGTCCCCTGGAAACGACATATACTCGCCTAAATGTCTCTTAAAATTTGAAAAATATTCCCTGATGAAGACTGACAAGACTATCTCAAAAGCCAAGCCTTTTCTGGGGAATAAAGGAAAATTAAAGAGACCTTTGGAGAAAAAAGATCCACCCGTATGAATATCAAGAGCTCAGATGGAAAACCAGTCCTAAACAAAGAAGGGAAACCAGAAAGGTGGAAGGAGTATACAGAAGGCCCATAAAGGGGCAATGTACTTGAGGGCAGTATTCTGGAAATGGAAGAGGACGTAGCTTAGGATGAGATAGATGTGATACTGCGTGAAGAATTTTACAGAGCACTGAAAGACCTAAGTCGAAACAAGGCCCTGGGAGTAGATGACATTCCGTTAGAACTACTAATAGTCTTGGGAGAGCCAGCCGTGAGAAAACTCTTCCATCTGGTGAGTAAGACAGGTAAAATACCTCCAGACTTCAAGAAGAATATAATATTTCCAATTCCAAAGAAAGCACGTGCTGACAGGCGTGAAAATTACCGAACTATTAGTTTAATAAATCACGGTTGCAGATTACTGATGCGAATTCACTATCGAAGAATGGAAAAACTGGTAGAAGCTGACCTCAGGGAAGTTCAGTTTGGATTTCGGAGAAATATACGGAACACGCGAGGCAGTACTGACCCTACGACTTCTCGTAGAAGATAGGTTAAGAAAAGGCAAACCTACGTTTATAGCGTTTTTCGACTTAGAGAAAGCTTATGACAATGTTGACTGGAGTACTCTTTTTCAAATTCTATTGGTGGCAGGGATAAAATACAGGGAACAAAAGGCTATTTTCAACTCGTACAGAAACCAGGTGGCAGTTATAAGAGTCGAGGGGCACGAAAGGGAAGGAATGGTTGAGAAGGGAGTGAGACACGGTTGTAGCCTATCCCCAATGTCATTCAATCTGTATACTGAGCAAGCAGTAAAGGAAACAAAAGAAAAATTTGGACTAGGAATTAAAATCCAAGGAGAAGAAATAAAAACTTTGAAATTTGCCGAGGCCATTGTAATTCTATCAGAGACAGCAAAGGAACTGGAAGAGCAATTGAACGGAATGAACAGTGTCTTGAAAGAATATAAGATTAACATCAACAAAAGCAAAATTAGAATAATGGAATATAGTCGAATGAAATCAGGTGATGCTGAGGGAAGTAGATTATGAAATGAGACATTTAAAGTAGTAGATGAGTTTTGCTATTAGGGGAAGCAAAATAACAGATGACGGTCAAAGTAGAGAGGACATAAAATGTAGACTGACTGAAGAAGGGAATGTGTTAACATCGAGAATAGATTTAATGTCAGGAAATCTTTTCTGAAAGTATTTGCATGGAGTGTAGCCATGTATGGAAGTGAAGCACGGACGATAAATAATTTAGATAGGAAGAGAATAGAAACTTTCGAAATGTGGTGCTACAGAAGAATACTGAAGATTAGAAGGGTAGGTCACGTAACTAATGAGGACGTACTGAATAAAATTGGGGGGAAGAGGAATTTGTGGCACAACTTAACTGTAAGAAGGCATCGGTTGGTAGGACACATTCTGAGTCATCAAGGGATCACATATTTAGTACTGGAGGGAAGAGTGGAGGATAAAAATCGTGGAGGGAGATCAAGATATGAAAACACTAACCACATTCAGAAGGATGTACGTTGCAGCAGTTACTCTGAGATGATGAAGCTTGCACAGGATACAGTAGCATGGAGAGCTGCATCATACCAGTCTCTGAACTTAAGACCACAACAACAACAACGGCGCACTCAACCACTTATTTTCTTTGTACAAAAAATGGTTCAAATGGCTCTGAGCACTATGGGACTTAACTTCTAAGGTCATCAGTCCCCTAGAACTTAGAACTACTTAAACCTAACTAACCTAAGGACATCACACACGTCCATGCCCGAGGCAGGATTCGAACCTGCGACCGTAGCGGTCACTCGGTTCCAGACTGTAGCGCCTAGAACCGCTCAGCCACACCGGCCGGCTTCTTTGTACATTTTTGTGCTGAAATTGCGTGTATATGCTTGCCTGGATTTACACAGTTTTTGGTCTTGATTCGTGTTTACATCGGGTATAGGCGCACCAACTTCCTGTACTTTCATCGTAATGACGTGCTCCAAAATTTTGCCTGTTGAATTGTACACTGAACTCATATTATTTTGTTTTCGAACTCATGGTATGTTGCTATTATTCGCAAGGAAGTAAAACTCACTAAAATCATGCACAATACACTCACAAAAAGAAACTTGCTAATAACGCAATTTACTTGCTTGTATGGATATGGTGTCTGTTCTTGTAATTAGAATTATACATTAATAACATCAGCTGCTGACGGGCGTTGATATATATCAACAGGGACAGGTGAAAATGTGTACCCCGACCGGGACTCGAATCCGGGATCTTCTGCTTACATGGCAGACGCTCTATCCATCTGGGCCACAGAGGACAGTGCGACTGCAGGGACTATCTCGCGCATGCCTCCCGCGATACCCATATTCTCACCTTGTATGTCCACACACTACATTCGTAGTGTCCGTACCCAACACACTCGTTACTCGAGGAAGACATTCTTACCAAGTCCCATAAGAGTTCGGGTAGTATGTGTGCATCCGCACAGAAGAAGGAGGTCATGGCCGGTATTTCCAGAACTATATACTTATATGGATATGGTGTCTGTACTTTCGGATGTGTCCGAAAGAACAGACACCACAAAATTAAAGGTTTACGGTGGAGTCTCCTCTTAAAACGAAGAGCAACTGTTTTTAAAAGGATGAAACATACCATGGTAATCGAGTTAGGAACTTCAAAGCAGTGAGACACATCAACATCAATGTATCGGTGCAGATTGCCTAGTCTATATGTTTATTGTATGTGATCGTGTCTTTAAACGCTTTGTATTGTATTAATATGCTTCAAAACTTTGAACATAAGAAAAAATTCAGTTTACAACAACGTCATAACAGACTTGGTTGGAGAAGGTATGGGAGGCATAAAAATAAACTTCTCAATATTCTTTTCAAAATTTTCACTACGCAAATACATATTTGTTTTCAGGAGGAACACTCAACGAATGAATCTGCAGTTAGATCACGTTACCATACTGCTTGCTGCACGGGGTAGCTGCGCGGTCTAGGGCGCCTTGCCACGGTTCGCGCGGCTCATCCCGTCGGTAGTTCGAGTCCTCCCTATGGCATGGATGTGTGTGTTGTCCTTAGTGTAAGATAGTTTGAGTTAGATTAAGTAGTGTGTAAGCCTAGGGACGGATGACCTCAGCAGTTTGGTCCCATAGGAACTTACAACCACCATACTGCTTTTCAGCTTGCAAAGAGTTGCGCAGTTTCACTCATTTTCTTGTTATGTTATAGTTCAATTCTTTTATCTTGGCGGCTGGCGCATGCCCGCCCAGACGCGGGAGATTGCTGCGATGCCAGTTGCACACGACGCACGCTCCAAGAGAAGCAGCGCCATAGTATAGCATAGTTCGCAAGCTTGCGTTTAGGGGGGAGCGCGCAGTTCATGAAGTAAAACCACCACGGCCGCATTAACCCTTTCGCTGCTACAAAGACGTGCTCCCCGCATTCCGCGCTGTGCGCGATTTTGTCACTGCACTGCTTGCCTGTGCAGACACATGGTGTTCCCACTGCATTGACACTCTTATCCTTCGATTCCACAAAAACTATTTGGCCCAAAAATTAGATATTTACCCATCTTCTTGACTGATACCTTCCCCCCATAAATGACTTAATTTTGTTTCGATCTTCAACGCAGTTATTATGCAGCATTAAATATAGTAAACCATTGCACGAAATTTTGAAGAGTTTGCAGAAGTAAAAGTCCACAGAGTATACTTTCCGTATGGTCGATTTTAGTTGCCACAATGTTGAGAATGAAATGTGAACAAGATACCTAAATTTCATATAAAATTTACTGTATAACAATTTCTCATTTAATTTAAGTACCACATAGGTGCCGTATGTAATATTGAGAAATATTCCATCTCTCGCGACTGTAACAAAAGTTTTACTTACACTGGGCACGTTTGGCTTTATTTTAAAGCACTTCAATCAATCAAAAGGAAGTAGACAAAATACATTAAACAAAACTGTGGACTTACAAAAACATTAGGACTTGAATATACCGTCTATCAGTGAAGTGCTCATAGCTATGTCAAATATAATTTTTGTGTGTGGCACACACAAACAGCATTTATTTGCTAAAACACTGATCAGCCAACACAAACGTTGAATATTGTGCTACCGCAGCACAAAACTACGAAAGGTGACTTGGCAATGGAGGAAACAAAATACAGTCCACTTATGATGCTTCAAAAGAGAGAACCGCGTCTGGTCTAAATAAGTCGCTTATTACAGTTGCAGAAGAGGAATATATTTTAAAACAATTGGTAAAACTGCGACTGTGGAACAAAAACAAGAAAGAGAACATGAGTACCATTGTGTATGTGCCATACCTTTCATTGACTGAAGTGCTTTAAAATAAAGCCAAACGCGTCCGGTGTAAATAAAACTTATTACAGTCGCGAAAGACGGAATTTCTCAATATTACATACGACACCTACGTGGTATTTAAATTAAATGAGATATTGTTATACAGTAAATTTTATATGAAATTTAGGTATCTTGTCCACATTTCATTCTCAACATTGTGGCAACTAAAATCGACCATACGGATACGCTATGGACTTTTACCTCTGCAAACTCTTCAAAATTTCGTGCAATGGTTTACTACATTTAATGCTGCACAATAACTGCGTTGGACATCGAAACAAAATTAAGTCATTTATGGGGGGAAGGTATCAGTCAAGACGACGTGTAAAAATCAAATTTTTGGGCCAAATAGTTTTTATGAAATCGAATGATAAGTGTGTCAAAGCAGTGGGAACACCATGTGTCTGCACAGGCGAGCAGTGTAGGATGACAAAATCGCGCACAGCGCGGAATGCGGGGAGCACGTGTCTGCAGCAGCGAAAGGGTTAATGAAGAGACAAAGCACTAGAAATTTCAAAATATTGGATTCAAACGAATAAAATTCGTGAAGTAAAGCACTTCAATATTGTTTTTAAAAAAGAAAATAGTAAGCAGCACACAAGGTCTGAACTCATAACCATTCACTAGGCAGCCCAACACCTAAACCATTACGCTACTGCAGCTAGTCGGACACTATAACTCTATGAGGACTCTAACACCTTACGCAAAATACTGATAAACACTGTTGGTAGACTATGAATTACTCACGCTTCGTCGAAGTACAATAGGAAATAAACAATTACCACTGTTCTTTATTGCGAAAAAGCAGTTCGTGAGATTGATACAAACACCTTTCCTTGCTATCGCCTGAATAAGGAGTCTTATTGCTTGTTGTTTGGTTTAATTAATTAATAGAATATGAAGCAATTGGTATAAAGAATGCTTTTTCCAAACTTTCTATAAAAGAAAGTCTGCTACCAAGCCATTGCTTTTGTTCTATTACTTTATTTATGACTGAACGTTTCTAAAACTGAAGACACTCGTCCGTGCTCTGCACTGCAGTCGAGATCTGGCAACGTCGTTCTCTGTTCATTGGCTGACGGTGTTTTGTGACGTCAGTTGCGCAGAACGAACCTAAAATCGGCCGCCAACATAAATGACGCGCACTTTAACAGTGTGGAAACATGGCTACAGCTACAACTTATACACCTACAGTGTGACATTAGCGTGATTAGTTTCACAGCAAAATTATTCTCGTAGACTTCTGTTTACCAAACGTAAATTTTCACGACTTTACAAGTCTGTCGCTATGATTATGTCGATATTTAAACTTACATGTGCATGCTGCTTCTTCACGTAACGAGGAAACGAAATCCACCCACTAAAACTCAGTGGTGGAATTCATCTTAAAGGTTTGTCTTCGAATAAGCATTACTCGAAAATTGGTACCAGAGATTGATCCTTTAGTGCAAATAAAATGGGTACTAAATATTAATATGCCAATTTACATTTCGTCCTGAAAAGTCATTCACTATAAGACTGCAACAGTCATAAGAAATACAATGTTTCTTACTTAGCTGTCCCCGTTCTTTGCATCATCAAAATATTTAGGGAGATGTAGAATTTCATTGTCATTTCTCATTATGTTGAACTTCATTATCAATTCTCATTAACACAACAGTCTTAAAAATAAATCTGCCACAAATTGAGTCACTCTGAAGTAATACATGATTGCTCACTACTGCAGTGTGAGCGCGAACCAGCTCGCACGAGCAGCTGTGGTAATCTGCTAAACTTCTTACAAGGGAACATCCCCATCGCACCCCCCTCAGATTTAGTTATAAGTTGGCACAGTGGATAGGCCTTGAAAAACTGAACACAGATCGATCGAGAAAACAGGAAGAAGTTGTGTGGAACTATGAAAAAATAAGCAAAATATACAAACTGGGTCGTCCATGTGTAATATAGGCAATATTAAGGGCAATATGAGACGAGAAGCGCCGTGGTCCCATGGTTAGTGTGAACAGCTGCAGAACGAGAGGTCTTCAGTTCAAATCTTCCCTCGACCGAAAATTTTAACTTTTTATTTTCAGTTTATGTGAAAAACTCTTATGCTTTCATCACTTTTTTTGGAGTGATTATTACATCCACAAGAAAACCTAAATCGGGCGAGGTAGAAGAATCTTTTCACCCATTCGCCAAGTGTACAAGTTAGGTGGGTCGACAACATATTCCTGTCATGTGACGCACATGCTGTCACCAGTGTCGTATACAAAATATCAGACGTGTTTTCCTGTGGAGGAATCGGTTGACCTATGACCCTGCGATGAAATGTTTTCGGTTCCCATTGGAGAGGCACGTCCTTTCGTAACTAATCACACGGTTATGCGGTGCGGTCGCAAAACACAGACACTAAACTTATTACAGTGAACAGAGACGTCAATGAACGAACGTACTGATCATAACTTTGCGAAAATAAAGAAAGCAAAATATTCAGTCGAGGGCAGATTTGAACCAAGGACCTCTCGTTCCGCAGCTGTTCACGCTAACCACGGGACCACGGCGCTTCTCGCCTCATATTGCCCTTAATATTGCCTGTCTTACGCATGGACGACCCAGTTTGTATAGTTTGCTTATTTTTTCATAGTTCCACACAACTTCTTCCTGTTTTCTCGATTGATCTGTGTTCAGTTTTTCAAGGCCTATCCACTGTGCCAACTTATAACTAAATCTGAGGGGGGTGCGATGGGGATGTTCCCTTGTTAGTGTGCCTATACCTGCGAAATGCCGGTTAGCCCCGCAAGAGCCCCAAACACAGTGCAAGTGTCACTCCATGCAAGTGTTCCAGCCCCTCCGCAACATTGGAGAACGGTTAGGAATGAGGTACATTGAACTAAGCAGACGCATGGTGCACTGCCTGATTGGACATGGCCCTTATCCATTACATTTGCACTGCATGCATCTGAGGGGAACGGAAGAACGTTCTTGTGGGAAAAGAGGTTTCCCAGAGCACGCCGCAACACACTACACACTTCTCACATGGGTCAGACGACTAAAGCACACATATTTGTGCAACGTGATTAGAGATGAAACAGCATGAGAAGAAATCAACTGTACAGCAGACTCGATCTCAAAGGCCCTGCAACTTCAGTTCTTGAACAAACAACAAAGTAGACCTGACATGAGACCCAGAACACAGCGAACAATTAACGTGATGGACACCTGAGAAGAAGATGTCGAAACTGACCCAAGAAAGAACACAGACGATGATGACAACAACTTCCCTGATCAAATCACTTGGTATATAAGCCGTGACAGGTTACTGTGCCTAGAGTTACGTAAAACCTGTACAGTATATATAGGCACTTAGCCTAGTAACAGCGTCCGCAGCTCGTGGTCGTGCGGTAGCGTTCTCGCTTCCCGCGCCCGGGTTCGATTCCCGGCGAGGTCAGGGATTTTCTCTGCCTCGTGATGACTGGGTGTTGTGTGATGTCCTTAGGTTAGTTAGGTATAAGTAGTTCTAAGTTCTAGGGGACTGATGACCATAGATGTGAAGTCCCATAGTGCTCAGAGCCATTTGAACCATTTTTTTTCCCATAGTGCTCAGAATCATTTGAACCTAGTAACAGCAACAAGGAACAGCAGTCGGTATATGGCTCGATGCCTTTCCGAGGTATCACCCGCCCCTCCTGCTCGGCTATGGTGGCGAGAACCCACAACTCAGCACTAATCTTTTCTATCATCTTTGAATTCTCTTCAGTTTCACCAATTTACTAACCATCTTATCTAACACCGTCTGTTTCCGTTAGTTAATTTAATTTTGTTTCTTTGTAACCCATTGTTATTACTCAATTTTTATTGCTGAATACAGTATATGCCTGCAATAATGAAATACTTGTGTTAAATGAAAAATGTACAACCTGTTTTAAAATACTAGGCAAATGGTCTCTAAATGTACCCTAAATTTGTAAGTAGGCTGGTTAGGTTTTTATATTGGTAACGCCATGTAGCGCTCTGTATGAAAATAACTGGCTATGCTGTGTGCAGTCTGTGGCTGGGTGGCATTGTTGTAATATTCGCTATTGTAGTGTTGGGCTGTTGGCTGTTAACAGCGCGTAGCGTTGCGCAGTTGGAGGTGAGCCGCCAGCAGTGGTGGATGTGGGGAAGTGAGATGGTGGATTTTTGAGAGCGGATGATCTGGACCTATGTCCATCAGAAACAGTACATTTGTAAGAATGGATGTCATGAACTGCTATATATATTACGACTTTTGAACACTATTAAGGTAAATACATTGTTTGTTCTCTATCAAAATCTTTCATTTGCTAACGATGCCTATCAGTAGCTAGTGCCTTCAGTAGTTTGAATCTTTTATTTAGCTGGCGGTAGTGCCGCTCGCTGTATTGCAGTAGTTCGAATAACGAAGATTTTTTGTGAGGTAAGTGATTTGTGAAACGTATAGGTTAATGTTAGTCGGGGCCATTCTTTTGTAGGGATTTTTGAAAGTCAGATTGCATTGCGCCAAAAATATTGTGTGTCAGTTTAGTGTTGATCAGAATAGGTAAAGAGCGAAATGTCTGAGTAAGTTCAGTTCTGCTCAGCTGTTTGAAAAACAAATAATGTAAGAGGTTTATCAGCACAGTAATTCAATAATTTTTCTAAGGGGACGTTTCAAATTAAATTAAATGGATCCATCCCAGAGGGGGGGGGGGGGGGGGGTAACCAGGTGGCGACAAGAAGGAATCCTGCCATCCCTTAAATTAACCACCTTAAATCCGTTCCTAACCATGCCAATACTGCGCTGATCCACGACAAAGGCACGCGAAAAAGACAAGGAGGTGGAAGACGAATCTATACCACCAGCTAAGGTCCAAAGAGAAGTTTAATATGAAGAATAATTTCTTAACATTTCATTTAATGCATGGAACAAGCCAATACAAGACTTCAATATGTTCTGTAACTTAACAGTAATCTGAAATACTGAATTTCACGTCCGCTCAATAGGCAAAAAACTGTTTTCATATGAACCCAAACATGTTATAGCACCTTTGTACCATCATCAGCGGGATTTTTATTCAGTTCTGTAAAATTTAAGCATATCTTGAGTTATAATTATTTTAGTAAAATTAAGACTACAAACAATTTTGTCTGATGTTATTATCTTAATTTTTGTAAGTTACTGGATTCTGCATGACCTTCTTTTTTTTCCTTTTGCTGACGCCTTTGTACGCAATTTGCGCAAGGCCGATGTGGTTACAATCGGATTTGGCAGGGTTAATTAGAAGGGGTGGCCGGATGCCCTTCCTGCCACCACCCCGTACCGCCCAGGACGGAAGCAGTGTACCCCAGCTGTCTGTGTCTAGTGTAAATCAGGAAAGAGTGTGAACGTTTGACAAATGTCTGCGAGTCGTGTAACTGAGGCGGGACGTGGGGACCAGCCCGGTATTCATCTAGCGAGATGTGGAAAACTACCTAAAAACCACATCCAGGCTGGCCGGCACACCGGCCCTCGTCGTTAAGCAGCCAGGCGGGTTCGATCAGGTGCCAGGGCGCCTAACCGAGTCCAGGAAGCAGCGCATTAGCGCTCTCGGCTAACCTGACGAGTTCTGTATGACCTTACTCATTACTATAAATTGGTGTCTGGGTATTGGGCGGATCTGAAATCCAGTCATTTTTATCTGCAAACACAACTACTGCCAGAGCTTCAAAACCAAATGATGAATAAAGACCTGAATATTCATTCCAAATTACAGAATTCACCTCGGATATTTCCTGAACCGTTCAATATACAGTAATTCTGTTTTCATCCACATGGATTGTGGAAAAGTCTTAGTACATGACGTATAGTCTCTTTTCATAACTACTTCGCTTTTTTCAAATGGAAATAGAGGAATCTCTGCTGCTAGTGCTATAGTTCTAAAAGAGAAGAACTGAACGGAGTTTCACTCTTCAAAATTTGATTACGAGTTTAGGATTTGTTTTGAACACTAACTCAATCGCATCTTTAGCGGAAGTTCCTGATTTCGTACCCAAATAAGGAAATACGTCACGTCGGATAAGGAAGAAGTCATGGGGCAGAGATCTGCACATATACAGATGGCGGCAGTATCGTGTACACAAGTATAAAACGGCAATTCATTGGCGGGACTGACATTCTGACTCGGGTGGTTCATGTGAAAAGATTTCAGAAGTGATTATGGCCGCACGACAGGAATAACAGAGATGGAACGTGGAACAGTAATTGGAGCTAGACACATGGAACATTCTATTTCGGAAATCGTGAGGACATTCAGTATTCCGAGATCAACAATGTCAAGAGTGTGTCGACAATGCCACATTTCAAGCATTACCTCTCACCACGGACAATGCAGCGGCAGACGACCTTCACTTTACGACGGAGTACAGTGGTGATCGCGTAGTTCTCTCTTACTAACAGACGAACAACACTGCGTCAAATAAATACATAAATCAATGTGGGACGTATGATGAACGTATCCTTTAGGACAGTGCGGCGAAATTTGCCGTTAACGGGGCAATGGCAGCACACGACCGGCGTGAGTGTCTTTGCTAACAGCACGGCAGCGCCTCTCCTCGGCTCGTGACCGTATCAGTTGGGCCCTAGACTACTGGAAAACTGAGGCCTCGTCAGATGAGATCAAATTTTAATTGATAAGACGTGTTGTCTTTCAGAAACCAAGAGAAACTAGATATGATACATCCTTTTGGAAAATGTAGAAAGAACGTGAAGGAAACAAATGATTTGCAGGCACAAAAACGCTTTGACAGACGGTGCCCAACAAGTATGACAAGTCAGTGAATGTGAAAAAATAAAGAGCTGTGGAATACGAGCAGTGCGTAGAGGTAAGGAGCAAGCCTGTAACGAACACAGTGAACGACGTAGTTGTCCTTGCAGCTGTTGCTCATTAACTCCAGAGAAAATGCGAGAGCCTCTGGAGTATGTCAGCCCAGCGTTGTTCGTATTTTACGCGCAGACATCCGAACAATAACTTTTTTTTGTTAAAGAATTCACTTTAACGGTGAAGCTACCTTTAAAAATCATGGATAGCATAATTTAAGAAATACGAATTATTGGCCCGCTGAGAATCCGCATTGGCAAGTTGAACTGCAGAGACAGTGGAGTGTGGAAGTTTAGTGTGGGGTTATTGCACACTAAATGATTAGTCCTCACTTCACTGAAAAATTTTAATGGATATAATGGCGTGTGGACGTTTCGTATGGGGTTATCGCACACTACGTGACTGGTCCTTATTTCACTGCAGAAATATTAATGGATACAGCGTAGTCTGAACGTTTGGTGTAGCGTTATTCGACACATGTGACTGGTCGTTACTTTACTGAAGAAACGTTAACTGATACAGTACAGCCACAAGTTCTTACCCAAGTGTTACCGGGGCTCCTAGACGTAATACTACTTGAAATACGTAAATGCATGCGGCACCAGCACCATGGGGACCCAGCTCACAATTCGCTTACGGCTCGGAAAACGCTCATCCAGGTCTTTCCTGGTTACTGGACAGGACGTGAAGACGTTATCAGTTGACCAGCACATTCGTCTGATCTTACTTCACTGGACTTGTTTTGTACACGTAAACTGATAGACGAAGTCTGGCCACAGTTCCAACGATGCAAGAGGATTGAAAACATCACATTATTGCAACATGTGCAACGACATCGAAGGAATCTCTTCAGTCTGTCCATAGTCCTTGCATCGCGACTACAAACGTGTACCGCAGTAGACAGAGGACACTTCTTCATGATACTTCCTGACATAAATGGAATTTTATGGAAGTGTTTATGGGCACATTCTTTTGTAATTTCCTTTTTGTTGTTGTCGCTGACATAATTTTGCAGCGTAAAGGCGTATCTTGATATTACACTGAAGACGTGTAGTTATTATTTAACAATTTTTATACCTTAGTTCCATAATTTACAAATCCATTTAATTTTTGACGTGTACCTTCCTTTCCAAACTGCCAACTTTGCCTTCCGGTTGATGTGTCGGTCTAACCACATGTAGTCAAACGTGAAAACTTCCGCATAAGGCAGAAATCGGTTTCATGTTCAAAACAAATAACATCTGTGTTCGTAATACTGTAATGTCTACAGAACTACTTATTGTATTTTGAAGAGTGAAATGTGAATTCGCCTGCTTTAGAACTACATTAATGTGTTGAGGACTTTTCACAATTCATTTTGGTGAAAACAAAATAACGAATTTTAAACTGTTCAGGTAATATCTGAGGCAAACAGCTTAGCTAAGTCACCTTGTTTATTGCGCCTGGAGAATCTGCGCATGCGCAGGTTCAGAATTGTGCTGGGATCTCTTTCACATGAGGAAACCAATGATAGTAGCCGGCCATCAGAACAGATAAACACCCAAACCGCTGCTGAATGTTATGGTGGCAGAGAGCTGCATTGAGGTGATAAAATAAGCGATAGTATGTGGCCTTCGTTTTGGTTGCGATATGAAATATCTGATTTCCACATTTCAATTGTATAGCATCTCTTACCGAGCATCCACATGAACGGAAAGGAGAGTTGCGGAAGATGCGGATTATTTTAGACGCGGAGCAAACTTAAGCACACCACCAACAGCAAAGATAAAGGCGACCAGGAGAGTCATCGAAATATTACGAGTGGCGTTCACTGCAGACAGTGGCGGTGGCGCGTGGTCGGCGGGGAAGGCGCGTCCACGGAGCGCAGCTAGCGGTGCTCGCGGCCTTGGGGCGGCGCCTCGTCACTCTGCCGCCACCGCCAGGTCGTTACCACTTTCTTCGCTGCGGACGCGGGCGACTGCCACCACCGTTGCACTCTCACCTTCAATGCCATCGCCAAGCGCGCGCTACGTTTTTCTTGCCGCTTCTGACAGTTCCAATCAGCACTTCTGCTCTTTATTATTATCTATATAAACACCATACAAACCACCATACGGTGTGTGGCGGGTAGTACTTCTGCTACCATTAACTGATAGCCCCTTCCCTGTTCTATTCGCGAACGGCGCGTGGTAGAATGACTGTCGGTAAGCCTCCATATTCGCTGTAATTTATCGAATTTTATCGTTGTCGTCATTTCGCGAGACATATGTGGGAAGAACTGATATATTGTCCGACTCTCCCCGAAAATTGTTATCCGAAATTTCAATGGTAAACCTCTCCATGATGCACATAGCCTCTCTTATAACATCTGCCACCGGAATTTGTTGAGCATCTCTGTTACACCCTCGCGCCGATTAAAGGATCCCGTGACGAAACTCCACGTCTTCGTTGGACCGTTTCCATCTCATCTACATCTACATAGATACTCTACAAATCACAAGTGCCTGGCAGAGGGTTCATCGAATCACCTTCACAATAATTCTCTATTATTCCACTCTCGAACAGCACGTGGAAAAAACGAACACCTTTATCCTTCCGTGCGAACTCTGACTTCACTTTTTTTATGATGATCGTTTCTCCCTAAGTACGTCGCCGTCAACAAAAAATTTTGCATTCGGAGGAGAAAGTTGGTGACTGAAATTTCGTGAGAAGATTCCGCCGCAACGAAAAACGCCTTTGTTTCTATGGTGTCCATCCCAAACCCTGTATCATGTCAGTGACACTCTCTCATTATTACGCGGTAATAAAAAACGTGCTGCTCTTCTTTGAACTTTCTCGATGTACTCCGTTAATCCTGTCTGGTAAGGATCCCACAATGCGCACCAGAACTCCAAAAGAGAACGGACAAACGTAGTGTAGGCAGTTTCTTTAATAGATCTGTTACATCTTCTAAGTGTTCTGCCAATTAAATGCAGTCTTTGGTTTACCTTCCCCACAACATTTTCTGTGTGTTCTTTCCAACTGAAATTGTTCGTAATTGTAATTCCTAGGTATTCAGTTGAATTTGCGGCCTTTAGATAAGACTGCTTTATCGTGTAAATGAAGTTTAACGGATTCTTTTTAGCACTCATGTGGATGACCTCACATTTTTCATTATTTAAGGTCAACTGCCAATGTTTGCACCATTCAGATATCTGTTCTAAATCTTTTTGCAATTTGTTTTGGTCTTGTGATGAGTTTGCTAGACGATAGACGACAGAATCGTCTGCAAACAACCTAAGACGGCGGCTCAGATTGTCTCCAAAATTGTCTGTGTAGATAAGGAATATCACAGACCTTATAAATTACCTTGGGGAACGCCAGAAATCACTTCCGTTTTATTCGAGGACTTTCCGTCAATTACTACGAACTATGACCCCTCTGACAGGAAATCATGAATCCAGTCAAAAAACTGAGACGACACTCCATAAGCTGTAATTTCACTACAAGCCGCTTGTGTGGT
Organism: Schistocerca piceifrons; assembly: GCF_021461385.2. Taxonomy (NCBI): domain Eukaryota; kingdom Metazoa; phylum Arthropoda; class Insecta; order Orthoptera; family Acrididae; genus Schistocerca; species Schistocerca piceifrons. Next base: position 754,720,296 of record NC_060138.1, read on the forward strand.
ACAGTGTCAAAACCTTTTAGAAATCCAGGAGTATGGAATCAATCTGAAATCCCTTGTCAACAGCATGTAACAATCCGTGTGCGTAAAGAGCTAGTTGTGTTTCACAAGAACAATGTTTTCTAAATCCTTGTTGACTGCGTGTCATTAGACCGTTCTCTTCGAGGTAATTCATAATGTTCGAACACAACTATGTTCAAAAATCCTGTTATATATCGACGTTAATGATAAGCGCCTGTAATTAAGTGGATTACTCCTACTACCTTCCTTGGATATTGGCGTGACCTGTGCAACTTTCCAGACTTTGGGTATGGATCTTTCATTTTCTACCTGGTAAGGGTCCCACACTAAACGGCAGTGCGACACGGTGTCTAACGCTTTCCTGAAGTCAAGAAACACGGCATCAACCTGAGCGCCGTTGTCTACAGCATATGGATCTCACTGAGGAACAGCGCGAGTTGAGTTTCGCAAGATGTGCATTTTACGTTCACTAATGGCCTCGTTTATTTTATTCGGTAGGAGAAACAGCCGTGGACTGTACGTGGTGACTTAATAAAGTACGTTACATATTTTGTCGAACGCTAAAACCCTTCGCGTATCGTTGAAAGAGAGGAAATGTTCGGGGTTTGCGGCAGAGACATTTGTACTGGTGAACGGGTAACAGGTGGGAGTGTAACGGTGCGGCAACTGGAAACACTCTCCAAAGTTGAATAACGTGGGGCAGTAGGATTCTTTTGGGCTAAACGACTAACCTACATTCGGATTCGCCGTGAAATTCAGGTAGTATTCTTTTGGGCTAAACGACTAACCTACATTCGGATTCGCCGTGAAATTCAGGTAGTATATGGACCAAATGCAACGTCTCGTTCAGCCGTACTGAAATACTGGTAACAATTTGACCAACGCCGGACAGACGTGAGTGACGCTGATCAGGAAGGAAAGTCATCGACATCGACCACGGACGTAAGTCCAGGCAATCGAGGAATTCGCAGCAATTACAGATTTTTCGATGACGAGGACGTTCACACTGCGGTTCTCGAATGGCTCCGGATTTCTACCGTCGACGAACTGAACGACTGGCAGAACGTTCCGGCCACTTTTTTCACAGACCTGGTGACTGAGTTGAAAACTAGTGTCATATATATCTATTACTTTCAAGCTTAGTGCACCATCCTATAAAAGTTACTTGGTTTGCCACAATAATGTGCAGTTTACTTTCTGAAGTCCCCTCGTATATGTACAAGATAGCAGACAAAGACAGAACCTCTTCTGTATATCAAGTACACTCTATCACACTAACAACCAAGGTTCTAGTGTAAATCTAAGATTGAAATGCAGCTTAAATTTGATTCCTTGGACCGATTGCAGCGATTTGGCTTATCTATGAAACCAGAATTTTACTTATGCTCATGTTACTACAAGCTTTTGAAGTGATTAACATTATCTTGCTGCGTTGGCTATTAATATCTGTCCGCCCCTGATGATCTAGTCTCCAGCTATGGTATTTTGTTTACGATGTCTCCTATTAGAAGACCACGCCAATAACGCTATTTGGTCTTCAGTGTTACGGATGGTTAAAATATTGCCAATAAACAGACGAAGAAGAATTAGTTCAACCCACCGACAGAATAAGATTCTAGTGCAGTCTGCACTAGCAGAACAGCGTAATGTCTATAAGAAAAGTGGCCGGCAGGGAAACAGCTGGGCGCGGTGCCGTTGCTCCCGCGTCCTTGGCTGGTGCGAGTAACGGCCGACCGTCGCGGCCCGCAGGACTCCTGGCCCTCTCAGCGGCCGCTCAAGGACAGCCCATCTGGCCGAGCTCTCAGTGGCCCCACCCACGCATATACTCTGAATATTTTGAAGGTGGCCTGGAAATGAGAATAATTTTTCTGAATTAGCCCTACTCCCAATCCCTCATCAGTTCACAATGAGTCTGTGACTGAACGTTTATCTATGACTCAACCGGGATCCAACGGCAGGAGGACAAATCTACTCTGTTGCAGAAAAGTCCGAAAATCGAAAATATAGGCAGTATATTTCTTGCAAATTATCGCGATTGCCTCACTAACCGTATTGTAGTAGTCCCACCACGATACAACAAAGCATACTTTCTTTTGTTTCTTTTGTCAGCCCCGCTGCTGTCGTTAATGATCACGAACGTCTGGAAGCAACACACGCCCCCTCCCCCCCCCCCCCCCCGCCAAAAAAAGTCCCTATCCGACCCAGTAAAATTATTGTTCTGAGAAGAACTTCACAACAGCGAAGCATTGCTCATCTGCCGTCAGAGCTACGGTACAAACAACAAAGAGCCAGGTAAGGGCCTATTTATTGAATACTAGAACTACAAATTAAACAAATCCACAGATGTCAGATAAACCGTTTGACATGGGAAGTCATTCTTTGACGAAGTACTAACTCCAAACAAAACTCAGAATTACTTACTCTTGTAGTTGATGCATAGTCCCGACTAATGCTAGAGTATTAGTCAGGTGTTTGGAGCCCTTTTACCAAGTATGTATGACGACTGACATCGAACAAATTTAGAGCCGCCCTGTTAGGATCGTAACAGGTCGTTAAAGGCCTTACGAAAGTGTAACACAAATGTTCGGAAAACGTACATGAGAGTTCTTAGAAAAAAGGCGGTCAAGTTCTTGCAAAAAAACTATCGGGTAAATGTAGAAAAATTGTATTCAAAGAAGACTGCGCGGCAGTTCTAGTACTATCGTCGTATTCTTGCGCAGGGATCCTCCGAATAAGGTAACAGATATTAGGGAACATACGAAGGTTTACTCAGTACCAGAATGGAACAGAACAGCAGAAAGATAATACTGATACGATGTACCCTCCGCCACACTCTGTTCAGCGGTTTGCGGAGTAAAGATGTAGAAACATATTACGTATTATTCACAGAGGTAGAACGTTCCCTACGTTGAATGTACAATATCAAGTAAAGGCGCGACAGGTTGCCCTACAAACCACTCAAACACAGTGTCCAATCGGTTCAGTGGTTATAGTAGTTTTGAGTGCCACCATGACGCTGGCTCGCTGTCGGTCTTCATTACACGTGTATAAAGGCTGTCCCTCTGGCATTCAGCTCTCTACCCTAGGTTCTCAGCTAAATAATGTACTGGAAATATTACTACACGAAAAGCAGGAGACGTCCCAAGACGGTTCTGTACTGCCGGAAAGAAGCGTTAGGGATGCCTGATAGTTAGGAGTTCCAAACGGCGTACTATGCGATAAACACAATATCTTGTGAGGAAGTTTTAATGCATCAGTCGGTCATCGACATGCTCGTGATTCGAAGCAAAGTTAAGGGGCTGGCTAGGATTGAATGCATCTGAAATTGGCATCTGCTTAGCCTTGAAAGCAGCAGGGGAATTGGCCCGACAGCCGTACTTCAATCCACACAATCACACAGCAAGAGCGTTTGAGCACAGTGACAGCTAAAACATTGCATAAACGATAGTAAAATACATACTGTACAGTAGTCCAAAACTACAATACGGCTGCTCTGGTTACCAATCCACTCACCCCAGTGACAATTATCCCATTCAAGCAAACAAATCGGCAACTGCCTAACTTCAAATAATTAAAGCAGACGGGAGAAGAATGTAGGAAAGAAGGTAACACTTTTCCCTATAGTAGAGAGATGAATGATATCTACTTAAAGTTGTTCGTTACGTATAACTTCTGCTAGTTTCCACACAAGCTGCAAATAATCTATGATTTATGTTTTATAAATTAAATACAACAGCCGAATCGAAAAGCGACAGTTGTGTAGGGCCTCTCAATGCCGTTCTCCACTTCGAATAATTTCTGTCTCTAAAACATAATTTATTCAGCTTAATAACACAAAAATAATTAAGGATCATAATAAAGAACGTATTCCATCGCGGAAATGGCAGTAGCATGCTGGTTTTATTTTCTATATTCTTTACGAAATGGCTGTAATAATCATCTATATTGTAAAAAGAAGTCAGCTGCAATAATGCTCCTAAATCTTCCCCAACACGTAGATCAGCTATGTCACAAGAGACGTGTTGTTACGAGTAGGGTTCTGAATTGTAATGCCTCCAAATTTATGTGAACACTCGTGAAGGTTTTTAAATAAAACAAATGTTATTGACATTCTACATCTTTATTCTTCATGTAGACAAACGAGTATTTGTAATCGTCTACCGCTAGAAGGGTCCCAAGTCTGGCGTGTTAACTAGGCGGCATTTAACGTAACCATTCGTACGTGAGTGCGTGAAAACCAGCGCTCTGTAATCGACTTTCGAAGAGTTCGTCTACACATGGAGCACCCTCTGCTTCAGCATAACAATGACAGATCACAACGAGTGCTGTGACGTCTGCAATAATCTGATCCCTTGGGCTCACTGTCATCGCACGATCATCCTCCATATAGTCCCAATTTGGCCTCGTTCGATTCTCATCTGTTTCCAAAACTTAAGGAACATCTTCGATGACATGGAAACACCATTCGACGGTTTCGCAATACAACACTAATAGGAACGGTAAGCTAGTATCGTCGAATCAAGCGAATGTGAATGATCGAAATTCAGAGAGATCTAGAGACTTACGGTATACGCTGAAAGATATCCTCATCGTACTCTCCCTACACGCTGTACATTTAAATATGTGTATGATAAACTGAGAACAACTGGATCTTTAACACATCGGAAACATATCCGGCAAACGAAAGTTACTAACGAGGAAACGGAAATTGGCACTCTTGCCACTGTGGTTTGAGATCCGTGTGCTAGTTCGCGTCACATCGCAAGGGAATCTTGCATGAGCCAGAATAGTGTTGTTCGTGTTCTGCATCGCCATAAATATCACCCTTACCATATCAGACTCCATCCAAGAATTAAGTGGTACGGATTGTATGCGTCGCATTGAATTCTGCCGATGGGCTCAACTTCAGATTAAGAGGGATGACACATTTATTAATTTGATTTACTTTACTGATGAGGCTACATTCACAAAACATGGAAATGTTAATATGCATATCATGCATTATTGGGCAACTGAAAATCCACGTTGGCTGCGGCACCAAAAACCGTGGTTGGTGAATGTATGGTGTGGGATTCTGGAGTACAGAATTATAGGCCCCTATTTCAAGAAAGGAAATCTTAATGGTACGAAGTACACCACATTCCTGCAAGAAACATTAAGTCTGTTATTGGAACAAATACCTTTAGGAACAAGGACCAGAACGTGGTATCAACACGATGGGTGTCCGGCACATTTTTCGCTGATGGCTAGAAATGAGCTGCAGACATAACTCCCAAACCGTTGGATTGGACGTAAAAGACATTGTTCATAAAGACGTTCCAACTACACCTGAGGATATGCGACAGAAGATTGTCAGAGCATGTGCTTCGATGAGTGCCGAAATGATAAGGAATACCACTCAATCCATGATAAGAAGATTGCAGCACTGCACTGATACCAATGGTCATCGCTTCGAAGGCCTTCTGTGAATGAACGTTCATGCCACCTTTGTGACCTTCATTGAGCTTCAAAGACCTTACTGTTACACATCATTGGATTCGTCTCGATAGCCGCTATCAGAAAATAATTATCAAACTATAGCATCCCATTAAAAAAAAAAATGTTGACCATACCTCTGAAGCAACCCCACCTAGCAACAAAAAACCAACGTCACATGGAACTTTTGTCTCACAAACTTTTCAGCTCCTATCATACTTGCGCAGTTATTTTTGGTGGAAATAGTTTGTGCCTCACCCTGTATATACGCACATACAACCAGTAGTAAAAGGCGCATCAGGTGGCAGCATGGTCCGTTGCGCAATGTTGTCGAGCTACGCGTAGTTTTTTTTCCTGTCCCGTTAACGTGTCATCCACACCTACGACAAGAATTGAGGAATGTGAGCTTTAATTCCTCCGCAATGCATGTGCTCAGTCAACGTGTCTTATCAAACAGTGGTCCTCAAGACTGGCCACACGCAGCGAGCGCCCGCAGCACGAACTCGCTGGGCGGCCGCCCAAATACGCCAGTGATTCATTCCCGCACACTAAACATAACCTACGGCGCAGTATTCGTGTGACATGACGAAGTACTAACTACGATTGACGGTTGCAGGTTGGGTGCTGATTCTTACCACGTAAATCACTAGTGCCAGAAATCTTGTCGACGAGTCGATTTTACAAAATTATTTTAAATACGAGATTTGACATAGGCGTAGACACTTTGAAAACTGAATAATGGAGACAACGTTTATACTGTCATCGTCACTACACCGTAGTTGTATTCTCAAGAAGTAATGATACATTCTAAAAAGTGAAACTTGAAGAGTCTTCATTCTAGGTGTTCTCTGGAACATAACTATATAAAAATTTGCGGGAAGCAAATACAGTGCATTAAAAGAGTCTGTAGTTATACAAATATAAGCACGTCGAGCAAAAAATTCTCCACCCCCAGGATCCATCGCGTTAATACAAAGCAACTTCGCATCTGGTTTCGATAGTGCACTCAATTCGGCAAGGAACAGGGTCCATAAGTTTCTCCAGATATGCCAGATCTAGCTGACGCCACTCATTTATCATTAGGTCTCGTAGAACTACCAAGTTTCGGGGATGCTGAGTGCCACGTTTCACATTCTGTTCCAAACACTGTCTACGAATTACGGTCCGCTGATCCAGGTGCGACAAGTTGCCCGAGTATTCGACAAACGAATAACGTAAGCGCGTGAACACGACTGTTGTCACCTTGGAAGACGGGAATGTTCACAACATATTAACCATGATGATGTAGCAGAAAGGACAACACCTCGTCACCGTGAATGTTGAAATTAACCCTCAATAGGAAGAGTGATTTTTATTACTTAACAGGAAGTACGTGCCTGACAGGTACAGTTACAAAAAAACCAAATAAATGTTTTTTTCTGACATAGAGGTCTATTACTGTATTTTTACAAATAACAATAATTCACTGAACATTCCCACCAAGTAAGGAATCCAATATGTATTACTTTTATGAATACTCGTATAATGGAACTTTAGAAAACCTTGAATTAAGTAAAGATAAAATTAATGTCAAGGGTAAGCTTCAAGTACCAAATACTTTTAGTTAATTAATCTCTTATACATTTAACACGCATTTTTCTGGAAGATTCCAGGCATACAGGTGTAATCATAATTCACACAACTTATGCAGTAGTCCTGTTGTTCTGGTAAGGACAAAGACTGCATTTCCTCTTTTATTTCATTTAGATCGGTAGATATGTAGTTACCTACATTGCTGATGTACTTCAGCATTGTAACTGCACTATTTCACTATTAGTTCCATGAGTTCATCATCAAACATCAAAGACCAAATATCTTCTACCTCAGGATTATCACCTACATTTTTAACAGCCCTTCTTATATCCGGTATTTCGCGGATTATGTTATCACAATAAACTCGTCTAGCTTCGGCTGGTTCTTTTGATTTGCACTAAAATTCATTTTTCCCTTTGTAAATAAAAATAGGTTGCTTGGTCACTTGTGCAAGAAAAGTCAAGCCCTCCAACCTAGAGGTTGCTTTTTTCAAGAGAAGACGAAGGATCACAATCTGAATAATAAAAAAATAAATCTATATCCATTTCCTCTCCCCCTACTCCTTCCTGTATCCCAGCACGATTCTTTTCAAAATTTCGATTATATCTTCTCAATACTTCGGTTCGTCTTTTTTTTCGTGGCGTAGATGCAACCTGCAGCATTTTTCCCACCTGTACAATATATTTAAAAAATGCTGCGGCTTGCAACTTTAAGGAATGACTAAAAGAAAAGAAAATTAATTGCGTATAGTTCTACTCACCAGAAATAAAAGTATCACTTTTGGAAATACGTGTTTAATAGACACGCACCAAGGCTGGCGTTACTGAAAATACGTGTTTCACAGACATTATGATATTTGAGAAAACAACTATTACTTAACGTTTAACCATCATAATCAACAATGACTCACACCACCACACCACAGGAATGACAAAGAAATTGTACGAAGCTACAGAGGCATTCCCGCCAATAGCTCTAACAGTATTAGCCGCGCGGACTGAGGCGCCTTGCCACGGTTCGCGCGGCTCCCCTCGTTGGAGGTTCGAGTCCTCCCTCGGGCATGTGTGTGTGTGTGTGTGTGTGTGTGTGTGTGTGTGTGTGTGTGTGTGTGTGTTTGTGTTTTGTCCTTAGCGTAAGTTAGTTTAAGTTAGATTAAGTAGTGTGTAACCCTAAGGACCGATGACCTCAGCAGTTTGGCCCCACAGGAACTTACCACCACAGTAATGTCGATCTAACAAAATAAAAAATTTGTGCGTGTACCTAGGCACATACTTCCTTTTAAGGGTTAATATCCTGCTTATGTTACCGGTAACCCGAATGAGTGGATCCACGTCTTAGTACAAAAACAACTCCAAAACATCGCAAAACAACCTCCGACCGGAACTACACTTTCCACACATAGGCGGACACCAGTGCCTTGCACATTTTCAAAGTGGCAGAACAGCGACCCGTCAGACCACACTACACGCCTCCAATCACATACTTCCAGTTTCTGCCTTTTTTGACCTATTTAAGACGTGCAGCTTCATGTTCCGCTGTGAACAATGAAGGCTTTCAAAGTACCCGTCTCAAAATGTCCATTACATGCTTCGCAATGTTCGCTCGGAAACGGGTTGAGACTGATCTACATTCACTGAGTGCATCAAGTTCTGTCGAGTTTGAAATCAGTTGTCACTGACAAGATACTTGTCCACGTTCCCTGTCCGTTCCGATCTATTTAGGACCACTGTTCTTACGCCTTATTACACGTCTGCGAGTTGATATACTAACAAGTCGGGCAACTTCACTCACGGTGTGTTCATGGTCATGTCCAAACGCGATAGCTTCTTTCTGCCTTTATGTCACGTCTCCAGCTATCATACTGGACAGATTCCATAAAATCGACTGACACATAAACGCCACTTCAAGCCAACATATTGCGTCAGCGCTAGGGAGTAACGTGACTGTATCAGATGTACATCATATGCTGCGCTCCAAAATGACCAGTGGGACTAATATTTTGTTCAGTGAGATTATATACGCTGTCTCTCTCGTTTAGAGTACCTGAAGTGGTGTAGCTGTCTCATGAGATGGCATCATATACCGTAGATGATTAGGTATAACACTACCGCTACAGAATGAATTGGGACTATTCCTTCCTCACTGAGAAGTAGAAAGAGGGCTTTCATCTTCCACCGTCCCCTTAACTGTATTCGTGTTTCTGCTGACTTTAATTGTGGCGTCTGCACCGCGGTGTGTATCTACGAATGTATCAAACATCTTTTAACTGTGCAAGCAGTAGGAATGCAAAGGGGTCGTCCCAAGGTAGCGGCCGAACGACGGAGCATCCCTGCGGAACCTTGCACAACGCACTCCCTAACCTCGACCACGAAGTCCTTGGGAACGAAGCACTGCGCCGTTGCAATAGGTTCGCCGACTCCAAGAGGACACAGATCCTCCAATTAAATTCGTGGAACAAGAATTTCATGCTCTCGCATTATTCCTACCACAACTTGAGATGTTCCATTTTCACTCAAACCGTATTTCCTTCCTACTATTCTTGGCCATTCGATTTAAGCGTGCTGCACTGTCACATATCGACGGTAGGAAATGAAAAACTCGTAACTCCATCCGTCTGTGAAAACCAAGTAATTCCAATAACCAGTAACTCCATTATCAAAGCGAAATTTGAAATTTCCTTTGTTTCTCTAATGTTAATATCTAGGCTTCTACGATACAGTTACACACGTAGCAACTTCATCTGTATCAATTTATACGATTTTTTTTAAGAAACCGTTATGGCTGCTCCTGTAAAATTTAACAAAATGGAATTAAGAGGTTTGCATTACCTACCATCGATATTTAGTTTCAAATTTAATGATGGGTCCACGACACAAAACAGGTTCCGACACAGTATTCCATTCTCCACTGCAAATCACACCATCGTACGGTTTTCGTTAATTTTAACAAAGCATTCGTGTTTTTACTTTCCATTCAACTAATTTAAGTTTCAGTGTCCTGCCGCCAGCTATATTTCCTCAAACACAGTCAGTTTTGGTACCCTGTAGAAATCCACATATAAGAACAACCTTCATTCATCTGTCCGTACTCACACACTTGTTTTATGTTGCATTTCGCCACAAAAGAGTTATGAGTATCCTATGGCGTCGTCGGCAGTCTGTAATGGATAATACGACCCACAAATTATAGTATCCTCTCTTTTATACGCAACGCAGTATGTGACCCATTTACTTGTTTTAAAACGGCCAATAAAGGCTAAAATCCAGTAACAATCTACATACAGTTTCACTTTTATTTTTCTTGTATTTTTACCTTTCTATCTTCTAACGAAAGCTCTTATCGCAATGACTGTGTAGCTGGTAAACATAATAACGCTGTCAAGTCAGCTTACGAGCATATCGTTGTCACCACTGAAAATAAATGCGGTAACGTACATTCCTCTAACTATTTGCAGCAGACGCTAGAACAAAATGAATAAACATTCCATACATGCCGCCTGTATCTACTAGTCGAGATCTACAGTAGTGACACCCAAAACTTAGATAACATGACGGTGAAAGTCGGAAATGTAGCCAGCAACGGAAGGATCATTATCGTCTCCAGCAGAAATGCCATCGACTGTACACGCATCTGGTACATAATGTCACAGCGGGCGTACGACATCGTGTTCATTGTAACAGCAGATTTTATCGAGCGAAACTAAGGCTGTATTGAGACATTGGACCAGAATTCTAGAGGGGTACATGCCAAACTATTCTGATCTTGCTTTTCCGTTGTTTTTCTTAACTCCTTATGGCGATTTAGAGAATAATTCCTTTAAGCTGGTCAAGTTTAATTCCTTCCCAAAGCTCAGTTTCTAATGAGCTCTAAGTCAACAAGAGATTAAACTTTAATCTTCTTCTCCTCGCTTTTGGTAGTACAAAATTACAGACTTAGTTTCTCCATAGAAGTGAATGATGCGCGCGTGTGATTCTGAGGAGAGTATAATATCGGTAACTAACTGTATTTCATAATACCTGTACCTGAATTACCGTGTACCACCACATTCAGAAACAGATCCAAAATACCGATACTGAATATAATCCAATAAAGTGACTGCACCTGATACAATAACAACAACTACAATAATAATAATAATAATAATCCTTACTTTTCCTAGTTGTTGATTACTTAGTTGGCTGTAACATGTTTCGTGGATCACAATTATCGCAACTCGCTGTCAGCTGATCATGTGAGAAGTTCTATAACTACGAAATTTAACTCTCTGGAAATATGGTCATTGCAGGTCATTTACAAATTGCACATTTAATTTTAGTCTACAATCCAGTTTCTAACTCAAACACAGCCGGCCAAATTGGCCGAGCGGTTCTGGGCGCTACAGTCTGGAACCGCGCGGCCGCTACTGTCGCAGGTTCGAATCCTGCCTCGGGCATGGATGTAAGTGATGTCCTTAGGTTAGTTAGGTTTAAGTAGTTCTAAGTTCTAGGGGACTGATGACCACAGCAGTTGAGTCCCTTAGTGCTCAGAGCCATTTTTGAACTCAAACATAAACAGACACTATATACTCAGAATTTGATATAAGGACTACATTTACATTTACACTTCGGAAACCACCTTACAGTGTGTGGCGGACTGTATTTTTGGTACTACTGAAATTTCCTCCTTCCTTGTTCCATTCGGTATGGTGCGTGGTTGTAAAGACAGTGGCTACGCCAACACATGAGTTCGATTTTCTCTGAGTTTATCATCGTTGTTATTTCACGAGTCGTACTTGGGAGGCTGTAATATGTCGCTTTACAAATATTCTTACGAGAAGTAAGCTTCCATATTTGTTTCAAGAGAAAATCTCTCCGTGACGCACAGTGCTTCTCTGGAGCGTCTGCCACCGCAATTTGTTGAGCAACTCTGTAACGCTCTCACACTTACTACAGGATCCCGTGGCGAAATGCGCCGCCCTTAGTTGGATTTTCTCTTTAACTGCCATTAAACCAACCAGTTAACGTTCCCAGACTGACGAGCGACTTCCACGAATTGGTGTCAGAAGCGTTTTGCAATCTACTTCTTTCGTGGTTGAGTTATATTTCCTTAATATTCTTCCAATGAATCTTAACCTGGCTCCTGTCTTCTTGCAATTAAATTTATGTGGTCATTTCATTTTAGGTCATTCGGATGGTTACTTCTAGATAATTTACGATTGTTCCTGTTTCTAGTCTTTTATCGCCAATAATTTAATCGAAAACAGATCTCTTTGCCTATTTATGCGCATTATGTTACTTTTTTAACGTTCAGTGTCAATTGTCATTTCATGAACGAATCGTGCACTTGCCGTTGGTGTTCCTGCATTTCGGTGGTCTTTCGGTATTGCAACCTTCCTACAGACAACAGCATTGTCCGCCAAAATTCACACGAAGCTATATTACTCAAAAATGGATCAAATGGCTCTGAACACTATGGGACTTACCTTCTAAGGTCATCAGTCCCCTAGACTTAGAACTACTTAAACCTTACTAACCTAAGGACATCACAGACATCCATGCCCGAGGCAGGATTCGAACCTGCGACCGTAGCGGTCACGCGGTTCCAGACTGTAGCGCCTTTAACCGCTATATTATTCGCTACATTGTTTATACGTATGGTAATAGAAACGGCCCACAACACTTGCTTGGGGTATCCCAAAATTACCTTTGCATTTGTCGATTTCGTCTCTTTAAGAACAACTTCTTGAGGTATGTCAGCGAGGAAATCTTGAATCCTGCCACAAATCTGGTCCTATACACGGAAAGCTCTGATTTTGTTCACAACATTGCAGCGTGGAATTGTATCGAATGTCTTACGGAAATCAAGGAACACGCTTCAACATGGATGTCGTTGCCGAAGGCTCTAGGAATCTCTTGGATGCACAGAGAGATTTTATTTCGCGAAATCTCTTTTCATTTTTACAGAGATTTTCGTTGTGCAAATAGGTCATAGGGGCATGAGTATAAAAGGTGTTTCATAATTCTACAACAGATTGCTTTCAGTGATATAAAGCTTTAATTATGTGTATCCGTCCAACGACTCTTTTTGTACGTTCTTTCGCAGAACCTCTGTACATCATTAATGGTACCTCATGCCACTCTGATGCCATTTCACCGCTGGGCGACTGCACATGATTTTCTACACTCACACGACAAAAAGTCATGGGACACCTCCTAATATCGTGTCGGACATCTTGCCCAGCGCAGAGCAGCAGCTCGAAGGCCTCTAATTGCGGATGTGTTGCCGGTGCAGGATTTCTTGCACGATCTGACCTCTCGATCAGGTCCCATAAACAAGCAATGGGATTCATGTAATGCGATTTGGACGGCCAAATCATTCGCTCGAACTGTCCAGAATGTTCTGACGTGGCACATTGTCATCCTAAAAATTTCATCGTTGTTTGGGAACATGAAGTCCATGAATGGCTGCAAATGGTCTCCAAGTAGCCGAACATAACTATTTCCAATCAATGATCGGTTCAGTTGGACCGGAGAACCCAGTCCATTCCATGTAAACGCAGCCCACACCATTACAGAGCCACTACCAGCTTGCATAGTGCCTTGTTTACAACTTGGGTCCATGGGTTCTTTAGGTCTGCGACACACACGAACCCTACCACCAGCTCTTACCAACCGAAATCGAAACTCATTTGATCAGGCCACGATTTTCCAGTCGTTTAGGGTCCAACCGATGTGATTACGAGCTCAGGAGAGGCACTTGCAGACGATGTCGTGCTGTTAGCAAAGACACTCGCGTGGGTTGCCTGCCACCATAGCCCATTAATACCAAATTTCGCCGCACTCTCCTAACGGATGCATTTGTCGTTCGTCCCAAATTGATTTCTGCGGTTATTCCAAGCAGTATTGCTTGTGTTAGCATGCGTCTAGTTTCAACAATTATTCCACGTTCCAGGTCTGTTAATCCCCGTCGTGCGTCCATAATCACGCCGGAAACATATTCACGTGAACCATCTGAGTACAAATGATAGCTCTGCCAATGCACTGCCCTTTTGTATCTTGCGTACGCGATGCTATCGGCATCTGTATACGTACGTATCGCTATTCCACGACTTTTGTCACCTCAATGTATTCTGCGATCACTTAGCTCAATATCTGCCATTTCGACGTACGTCTGAGGACTGAAAGGAGGAAACAGGAACCAAATTACGATCTCCCACAGTGAAACAATTTCGGAAGACATAATTCAGTATTTCGGCCTCGTAATCATCTTCCGTTACGATCCCCCTATGGTCACTGAGCGACTGGATAGATGATTTCGATCCGTTTACTGATTTGAGTAAGACAAAAACTTCTTTGGGGTTTTGGTCAGATCGGTTGGCAATTTTTAAATCTCGAATTCACTAAAGTCCTTCCGCACTGCTTTCCTCGAGCTCATTTTGGATAGTTAAGCTTTTGTTTGTCAAAAAGATTTTTATTTCGGTTACATTTGTTTCTTTGTGACTTACTACTAAAAAGAAAAAGGACTTGCCCATTCGTAATAAACTTCGAGAACATGAAGGGTAGCATTCGTTGTGGGTTGATGGTGTCAAGTCACTGATATGACGAGAAGATGCCCATTCTTTTGCATATTCTTACATAACAACGGAAATACAGTACTGCTTCCATTCGTTAGTCATTCATATTATGAAGTACAAGCGTAACTCGATATTCAAAATTCTGAGGTAAGCAACTTAAACCACCTCCAATATGACGCAGCGACGACAACAGTTCGTGAACACAACACGACTCCGGTGTGGCCGAGCGGTTCTAGGCGCTTCAGTCTGGAACCGCGCGACCGCTACGGTCGCAGGTTCGAATCCTGCCTCGGGCATGGATGTGTGTGATGTCCTTAGGTTAGTTAGGTTTAAGTAGTTCTAAGTTCTAGGGGACTGATGACCTCAGATGTTAAGTCCCATAGTGCTCAGAGCCATTTGAACCCACAAGACGACTCCCAAGTGATGTGACTGGTGTGATGCATGAATAAATTAAACAAAACTCTGGCTGTCACTAATGCCGAAGAAACCCATCTTCGTCTTACGTATGAAAATCCTTGTCTCATCAAAGAGTTGACTCTTTAAATGTGTTTTCGTGGCTAATGTTATTACTGTGGATGCAAACGTATACAGGGAATATCACTGATCCGCTGTTTACAGCGCCAGCCACTGGAATTCTGAAGGAGTGTTTGACATATCCTTACAAGACACTAATAGAGCACGAGTATTATAAGGCAAAACTATTACCGTTTAATATCTATCGCAATGATGACACTACAGACGGCTCATAAGCTCGGATTAGGGAAACGAATCGGCAATATCCTTTTCTTTAACAACAACAACAACAAAAAACACATCCTGGGATTTGCTTTAAGGAATTTAGAGAAACTACGAAAAAACTAAACCTGCGTGACTAGACAGGGATCTCAACCGCTGACCTCCCGAATGCGAGTCCTCCAATCTTCGCTGGACGACTCCCCGAGCGTTAATTTATGTCCCAAGCGACACAAGCATTTTAAAGGTCTTACCAAGATACAACGTTGCCAACAGACAAACTACATTCAGAGTTTTTAAAATCGTTGGGGGAAGTGACAACCAGAGGATAATTCAAGCTGGTCTGCGATTCTTAGTATGAGACATACCACCAGACTTTCGGGAAAATACACACACAATTCGGAGTATAGCAAGGGAAAGTAAGCGCGAGAACTATCGCACCGTCAACTTAACAGCTTACTATCCAAGTTGCTGACAGAAACAAATATACAGAGGAAAAGATAAGAAAACTGAGGGTCTGTCAGATAACGATCAGCCTGGCTTTCGGAAACGTAAGGCACCAGAGGCAGTTGTATCTTTGCGCTTTATAATGGAAGCAGGAATCAAGACACATTGCCGTTGGCAATGTAAAACGGTCCAAGATGTTCGATATCCTGAGAAAAATAGTTGTAAGCTATAGTGAAAGGTGGGTAACATATTACATAGCGATAAATAAGAATGGATGGCCGTGAACGACGTTCTCGTGTTACGAAGGGCGTAAAACAGGGATGTAATCTTTAGAATGAATTTCTTTTATTTCAGCCAATAATCACAAAACTTTTGATTGTCAGACTACCGGTTTCGGCCAGAAATGACCATCTTCAGATATGTTTTATAACATATCTTAAAATAATAAAGCCGTAGTGGCATATTTTAGGACATGTTATAAAACAGATAAGAAGATGGTCACTGCTGACTGAAACCCGTGGTCTAAGGACCAAAAGTTTTGTGATCATCGGCGGAAATTAAAAAAAATACATTCCACACTTCCTGCATCACTGTTTTAATCTGCGACCATGTCGAAGCTTGTAAATGTAGTCTTTCGCCCTACTGTTCAATGTATATATCTAAGAAGCAATTACGGAAATAACAGGAAGGTCCAGGAGTGGCATTACAATTCAGGGTGATAGGATATCAATGATCCGAAACGAAAATGAAAGAACTGCGGGATGTTTTAAAAGGAATGAATGGTCTAAAGAGCGCACACTATGTACTGAAAGTAAACTGAGAAAAGACGAAAGTAATGAGGAATAGCAGAAATGAGATCAGCGATAAACGTAGCAAGAAAAGTGGGAACGATGAGGCAGACAGAACGTAGGAATTCTGGTACCTCAGAGACAAAATAAAACATGACGGACGAAGCAAGGAAGATATAAAAAACAACACAGGCAAAGAGGGTATTCCTGCGGTAGCATAGACGGTTGTCGAAAATTAGGTGGCCTCCTAAAAAAAAGATGTTCTTCGTAGAATCGGCGAAGAGAGGAAAATGTAAAGATTGTCGAAAAGAAGGGACAGGGTTATAGGACGTGCGTTGATATGTTTCATCAAGAAATAACTTCCAGGGTACCTGAGGGAGAGTACAGAGCAAAACTACATGAAAGACATAGATCATAATGCATCAAATAAGTAATTAAGGACGTTGGATCCAGTTGCTACTCTGAGTTAAAGAGGCTGGCACGGGTCAGAACAGGACAAGGACTTCGTGGCGGGTCGCATCTTACGAGTCAGAAGACTGCTGGAGAAAACAACAAATCTAGCTAATAATGACAGATTGGGGGTTGGGAGGCAGGGATAGAGCGGGCGACTAATTATATGTCACTTGCGTGGAAAAAATGTGAGCCGCATTCAAAGGAAGACAGCCATAGTGGTAGACTGCAAATTCCGTCATAAGAAACGAGGCGTTATCTTCGCGAGATAGCTCTGTTCTGCACTTAATAACAAAAACGTTATCACGAAGTGGTGAAAGTATTCACAGGTTTGGGAGCACAGTTCAAGGTTCCTACGTCCGCAGACTGCTTAATGCAGTTGATCACAACCTGGGGGTAATAACCCCTGGGGCAAAATGTAATTTTCTGAGGGGTGAAAACGATCGGTTACGAAACAAATTATTTGTAAAATATCATTACTACTGTAACTATTTAGTAAGACTATAACAATGATTACGTAAGTTAGCAATAATTACGTTTTTAATACTAGCACTAACACGTGACACAATCTGGTGGAAGTTATAACTTGTGAAACTAATACAAAAACACCTACTTATTCACATGGTCCATACACCACACACATGCTTTGTATTTCATACCTTGCATATATGACAGTAAAATTGAGACTTCACACCACATACGCTTAAACATCTCATGAAAATGCTTTCTCCGAGTTGTAGGTAGTTCCTGCAACGGACTTACTATTATTTTTACTGGCAGTGGTCTCACACACAGAGCATTGGCAATCAGTTTCCTTCAGTTCAGAATTAAGGAGTCCAGCAATCAAATTATTTACAAATATTAACTACGGTGCACATATTTAACTTGGTTAATTCTAAACGCGGGCGCAGGGTGTGGGTGAAGTAAGTGCCGCTAGAGATAGTAGTGTAGTGGATACATGTATTTAACAATTCTCATTGTGGCTGATTAACTTTCTTTCATGAGGAGGAGTTGTAGGTAGCACTCTTGATACAGTGAGAATTGCTTCAGTATTCTGTTTAAAAGAATGTTGTTGGAAGTAAGGAGTTCCAACTGTCTCATTGACTCATTAGTTCGTGGTATAGTAAAACATCCAAAAAACTAAATCTTTCGTCATTTTAAAAATGAAATTGTTCAAAGAAAATTATTTTTCATTCCAAACTTGGCGTAACGTTGAGGACGGGGAGGGGGGGAGGGTGATGGTGGTAGGGGTGATGGCAGACGTACTAGTCAGGGGGTGGGCGACTTACTAGCTAGTAGGGGAAGATGTTCTATCTAGTATCTTATTGCACTCAGCGCTAATGGTCTAAGAAAGGTTGGGAACCGCTGGCCTAGTGCCAAACAAGCATGATTGGCTGGAACTGCCACCTGTGACAATCGCATAACAGCCAGAAAGGTTTCTGCTGTTTAGTTATCGCGAGTTTTTCCAGTGTGCCAGATCAGGGTTCTGCGTTAATTGCGTATCCATGTCCGAAGATCAGCAGCGAAACAACGTTTTCTGGTGGTGGCGTTAAATAATGATGGGATTTCAGCGCTACTCAACATACTGAGCAGCAGTGAAAGTGTCCCCGCGCCGTATTTGTCTGTGCACATACACCTTTGAGGCACCTTTTATCGAAGACGGATACTTTCGCGTGCTTCTGCGCTGTACAGTACGACTTCGTTCTAGTGTATTTCGCAAAAAATAAAGGTGCTTCTCTGACAATATTCCAATTAACATTTCTTATGGTGGATGTATTTTATTCATACCACGAATATGTTTCACCGCAATCAAAATGACAGGAAATTAATTCTAGAATTCGGTTACGCCTGTTCTTGCGATACACAAATCGCAAAAGAAAACTAACGTTATGTATAAGTTGTGTTTTGAGAAACGGGGGGAACCCAAATCAATACTTTGTTTCCCAAACACGGCTGCAGTTATAGGACCTGAAAAGGTATCCTTTCTCGAAGCTATAAATAAAATACTGGAATAGTAAAAACAAATTTAGTAGAATAATC
This sequence comes from Schistocerca piceifrons, assembly GCF_021461385.2. Taxonomy (NCBI): domain Eukaryota; kingdom Metazoa; phylum Arthropoda; class Insecta; order Orthoptera; family Acrididae; genus Schistocerca; species Schistocerca piceifrons. The sequence goes on from NC_060138.1 coordinate 754,739,370, forward strand.
ATAAAACTACACCTTTGTATCACTTCTCTTTCTCTTAGTCAAAGCATTGGGAGTCAGTCCATTTCTATACGTGCACCAATAGCTGGATATTTCTTGGAACTAAGCCTGAGTTGAAGGGAGAAATTTCAAAAACGTCCCATTTGAAATTACGTTATGCTTCTTATGTCCGCCGGGAAGTGCGGTCGAGTTTAATCATGAACATTCCACTCTTAATCAAACGAAACATTTAAGGCACACCTTCATCACTTACCAAATTCAGTCCGTATGTGGCACAAATTTGGCGACGAATGTTGAGTTTTGAATTTTTTCACAGAAGGAAACGTATTACAAGGAGGATTTCATATTGGGTGGGATTTTAAATTGCTGCGCTCATTTTGGACGGATGCTGTAGGTAAACGAGAAGCAACGGGACTTGCTCATTATCGTAACTCTAAGCACAGCGACCTACTGAATGAGGCTGTATAGTGACGTAAGTTCTCATTGCTGTATCTCATGTTACATGAAAGTAACTTTTGGAGCTGTCTCATCATATACAAAGGATATCCTACGATTCCCGCTATAAACTTCTAGACTTGTAGTAGAGGGAAGTGAGCAGATAATATCTGAAATGGAACCCATGTCCAGCAACGCACTCTTTCAGTGCTGCAACCATTTGAAACATGTTGGTAACGCGACCATTTTTACAAGTAATTGATTAGGCATGACCCAATAAATCACTTCTTTTATAATTCTACTCACTAACAGCCAACTAAATTGTTCGTGTACTCGATGACGGCTTCTCTTCAACGTGATGCAGTACGACCTATTCCAATTCGGTAGTGCGGCGTCTCCTTCGAGCACCACAGTCACGCCTGCTGACGGTGAAGGTACCCTTTCTCGAAGCCGTTGATTGTAGAGAAAAGAGCATGCCGTGGTGTCAGACGTTGCGGAGAACGACCCTGATAAAGGCGAGGAGCAGTTCTTCCATTACCGTGAGCTCCGCCATACGGATCACGTCTGTGTATTCTGCAAACGCGTCCTCAATCAGGTTACTCTTAACATTCACGGACACGTTAATGAGGTTCGAACCAGGTCAGAGACGTAGGACAGACGTCAAACGACATCAGCCGATCCGACGTAACAACTCCTCCCCCGCTCCTCAAGTGACTACCCTGTTGCGTACCTACCTAACAAACATGTTTTCAAACGACTGTAGCTTGGAAACGGTATGTTTCTGGACTTGAGTTCTTCTTTAAAATGTTATGTGCTCACTCTTCTCAACAAGAAGTTTGTAACGGGAATTTCCGGACACCCTGTATGTGAAGCTACCATAAGTAGATCTATTTTCTTCTTAATTTCTAATCTAGTAGGATCCGGCGACAGTTTATTGCTCATGGCTCGTTGGCTCAGTCCTTAACTGTCGGAATACGGATTATGAAACGTTCAATACTTTGTCGATCCAAGAAAAAATACGGGAAAATCGTCTACGACTGTTTGGACAGTTTCTGTGTGCATATAATGTTACAGTGAGAGGGATAGAAGGGTTCGGCTGATTAATATCCAACCTGTCCAGCTCGTTTCCGAGCTGTAGTATCAAGCAATGGCTCGTAGCTCCCGGCATGCACGCAGAGCGACATCCGCGCCTTGCGTCACAGCGGCGGTGCGCGGCGCGGCGCATGTCGCAACGGGCGTCCCGCCAGCAGGCGGTTGCCGCGTCACTCGGTTAATTGCGAACGGCGCGTGCCGGCTAGCGCCGCACCTGCGCCTCTTCCGCAAGCCGCTCTGAGGAGTCAGCGGGCTGTCCTGCCAGCTCACCCTCCACAAGTCCGCGTCTTCCCCTAACCCCAACTCGAGCACACGGCTCATCAAACGACGCTGCCGTCGAAACCTCCGTCGGACAATTTTTGTCACACCGACTAAACCAAAACTATCTAAGTGATCAGGCACAAATGACCGCGCGATGGCCACCGGCCGCCCTATCAGCCTCTGCCATTCGCAGTACCGTACCGAGGGGGTGACGAGATAGGCTTTCACGAGACCGCCAGCACAGAGGGGCAGAAAGTCAAACGTGCGCCTCTCCCGCGTAAAATTCTACAATTTACTCATGCGGATGTATAAAATTTTATAGTTTTGTAACTATGTTATGTTATGTTATGTTGACCGCGGACCTAGAAACGACGGAGAGGCTCCGTCCCCGCCGCAGGCGCAGTGGTCCGCAACCCCACGACGACTACCGCAGTCCACTTCACCCCTCCGCCACCCCACACCGAACCAAGGGTTATTGTGTGGTTCGGCCCCCGGTGGACCCTCCCAGGTAACGTCTCACACCAGACGAGTGTAACTCCTATGTTTGCGTGGTAGAGTAATGGTGGTGCACGCGTACGTGGGGAACTTGTTTGCGTAGCAATTGGCGACATAGTATAGCTGAGGCGGAATATGGGGAAACAGCCCGCATTTGCCGAGGCACATGGAAAACCGCCTAAAAACCATCCAAAACCATCCACAGACTGCCCGGCTCACCGGACCTCGACACAAATCCGCCGGGCGGATTCGTGCCGGGGACCGGCGCTCCTTCCCGCCCGGAAAGCCGTGTGTTAGGCCGCACGGCCAACCGGGCGGGCGTTTTGTAACTAAGTTTAATAAAAACGAAGCGTTATTCAAAAACATTATTTAAATTAACTTTACTGATAAAATATAATGCATACAACAAATTACATATATCTTTGTAATAAACAAACTGAAAACTGTATAAACTTTATAAAAGTCTGTCTTACTCTTTATGACAGCTTTTGTACATTAGTTTTTTATCTGGTGTGTAATAAAGAACGCATTTTATTTCCTCTTCATAATTCATTAAAGCTGCATGAATAATTAATAGTCCACCTCCGTGGCTGAGTGGTCAGCGTGGCTGACTTCCATGCAGAGGCGGCTTCGATTCCCTGTATTGCCATGGATTTTTCCTTGGTGGTAAGACTGGTACGGGACGCACTAAGACTCGTGAGGCCATTTGAGGAGCTACCTGACCGGGTAGTAGCGGCTACACGTCACGGAAACCGACAACGGCCGGGAGAGCGGTGCGTGACCCCACGCCCCTCCATACCGCATCCGATGACGCCACTGGCAAAAGATGACACGGTGGTCGGTTGATACCTTCGACTCTTCGGGTCCTATGGGACTAAATTTAATTTTAGAATAATTAATTAGAAATAAAAGAAAAGGGATGTAATTAAGAGCTGAGAAAATATCCTATTCAGAACGTGTGTTTTTATTATAATTTTACTTCGCATTTCCACGCACAGAATGCTGCCCCATTGACTGTGTGAGCTTATCGCTGTATGCTATGGACAAGAAACTACAGCAGGCGGTTTATTTTCGCCCACCTCGACCTTAAGTAGTTTTTTAATCATCTTTACTTTGCTAAAAATATTCTCAAAACTATTATATGTCTCTCGATAAACGAGTCTCAACCCATACTTCGAAAAAAACCTTCAACATATTTAAATGAGAAGCCGCGTCAATACTCTCCATGAGCTCTTTCGCTTCGAACTTCAAAGCAACTATTTCTTTATCTACATACGCTGTATCGATAGCTTTGCTATGTTTGGTACCAAAATCAGCTACACATCTTACATGGTAAGATACAGGCCTTCCTTTTGAAGCTTTTACTGATAGTAAAATTAAATCAGATGAATGGTGTGGAATCTGTTTCCCATTTCACTTATTATACTATCAAACTGTATCAACATTTCACAGGTATAGATCATTTTGCTCTGTTAACCGCTATTTCACTTCACGTCTCATCCGTGAATGGCTGGACACTAAATATGGTGCCACTAAGAGACTTTACATACAATCACAATTTCTTTGGGTTTTTGAAAGGTCCTTCGATTACATTCTGCTATGGCAGTCAATGAAAGCTTCACGTATTGCTCTCTCGGCAGCCAAACGCGTTTGATTAAATATCTCCCCCCTATAGTCTTATGCTTTGTTGTACACGCATTATACAGAAGTATCTCTGGGTTTCGTTACAGTGACTGAGTACTATAGATGATCTCTAACCCATGAACTGTTCTGCTGAGTACATATCTATCCAGTGTACGGTCAACTATTCACTTAAATTTGAAACATAGTTCCTTTACTCCTGCCTGAGCTGAAATTTTCAAGTTCCTCATTGAGGTATGACACTACCGCTTCTTCAACTATTTTACCGAAGTATAAATATTTCTACTCGTTTTAGTCGCTCTTTGAATTTTGCTATGGTCACTGATACTAACTCAAATGCTGACATCGTTAGAGAGGTCCGGTCAATTTTTTGCAATTAGATTTGCTATTCAAGTATTTCCCTCATGAGTGGCGTTTAATGGAATACGTCACTCAAATTATGGCGATCATCAGGGGAAGCGAAGCCGTTTGCTGCATACGGAAGAGAAAACACGCTGAGCAACTGGTCAAAAAATTACATCTGCAGATTTCTATAACAAAACATGCATCACTATGTTTCCTTCGCAACGTGTCCACAAAGATAAAAAGCTTTACTCTTGTATGATCTACACAAACTTATCTTCGTAACCATATTATGTGGTCTCTAACATAAGGAAGATACGCGTAAAAAGCTACCTATTCGACCGTTACTCTAAAAATTAATAAATTTTCTTGTAAATGTGTCGATTTACGTTCGAAACAGAGAAGGACGGAAGTATAAACCAAGTAAAAGGTAAGGCTGTTATCAACCAGAAGACTGGTACGATACGAACACCACAGTGCTTTACTAGGTCTGATCCCTTTGCTGGTGGTACACCCATGCCTTCCTCCGATGTTTGAAGTTTCAGTAGTCTTAAAATTGATATGTTATCACAAGCTACCAGAGTTGGTAATTACCACAGTGCGTTTAGTAGCTGCAAGATCAGACACAGATTTTTTCCTACACTGTTTAGCTCGCAATATACGTACCAGTTATTTATACGGCTACATCATGCTCCCCAATCAGTCGTGAAAGTCTTTTTCCGACTGCGTTACGAAGTATATGACTGACATATATGACTGACACTCTACTTACGAACGGGCATCAGATGTTGCTGTAGTTTCACTTCAGCCGAACGTTAAATTTGTGCCTTCTAGGATTGATTACGCACTTTTCTCTAATTATCATTACTCAGACGCAAGACGGCAGGAACAACAGAGGTTATTTTTTTCAACTCCCAAAAGAGAACTGGAAAAATTAAAAAACCTATGAGTTTGTCACACTTCTATTCGGCCACATATACAACATATTGCACAAGCGGAGTACGTTTTCTCGCAGTTTCTTTCCTATTCGTTAAGTTCAACACAATGCGACAAAATCTATGAGGTATATGTGCTCATATTACCCTTTCAACTTTTTTATGCTCATCTGATCTCTGTCGAAATATTCACAGTGCGTTGAGAATACAAGGCGCCATTAAGGGAATCAGTCAATCCCACGTATATCAGAACGTCAGGAAATGTTAAGACTCGAAGTACATCAGCAAAGCGCATCTTCAGTCCTATTATGGTATGTTAAAGTAACACTAGAATTAAAATCGCGCAGTCCGATTTTGGTCTCATGTGCAGATGATGAAGAGATTGAAAAAATGTATGAGATAAAAGAAATTATCCAGATAGTTAAAGGAGGAAGTGTAGATTAAAACTGAAGAAAATGGGAAAAGGTAGGGAATTAGGGAGATAGGATCTGAATAAGGTGAAAGAACCAGAGGTTGCAGAGAGTTTCAGAGGGAGCATTAGACACGGCTGATTAGAACAGGGGAAAGGAATGCAATAGTGGACGAAGGGGAAGCTTAAAGACACGAAATAGTGAAGGCAGCAGAGGATCGAATAGGTAATAAGACAAGGTCTGGCAGAAGTGCTTTGATATCGCAGGAGATACTGAATTCATTTGATGAAAGGAGAAAATATAAAAATGTAGCAAATGAAGCAGGCGAAATGAAATACAAACGTTTAAAAACTGAAAAAAAATGACAGCAAGTGCAAAATGGCTAAGCAGAAACAGCTAGAGAACAAATGTAAAAATTCAGAAGCATATTTCACTAGGGGACAGATAGATACCGTCTACAGGAAAATTAAAGAAGCCTTTGGAGGAAAGAGAAGCAACTTTACGAACATCAGGAGCTCATGCGAAAAATCAATCTTAAGCAAAGAAGGGAAAGCTGAAATGTTGAAAGAGTATACAGAAGGGTCTATACAAATGAGATGAACTTACAGGCAATGTTATACAAACAGAAGAGGACGCTGATAAAGATGAGATGGGAGAGACGATACTGCGATAGGAATTTGACAGAACACTGAAAGAACTAAGTCGGGACAACGCCCCGGGAGTAGAAGACATTCCGTCAGAACCACTGATAGGCTTGGGAGAGACTGCCATGACAAAACTCTGTCACCTGGCGTGCAAGATGACTAGACAGGCAAAGTACTCTCAGATTACAAGAAGAATACAGTAATACCAATTCCAAAGAAAGCAGGTGCTGACAGGTGTGAATATTACCGAACTAATCATTGTTGCAAAACATTAACACGAATTCTTTGCAGAAGAATGGAGAAATTGACAGAAGTCAAACTCGGGGAAGATCAGTCTGGATTTCAGAGAAATGTAGGAACACACGAGACGGTACCGACCCTACGACTTATCTCAGAAGATAGGTTAAGGAAAGGTAAATCTAGTTTTATAGCATTTGCAGACTTCCAGAGAAAGCCTTTTAGAACGTTGAATGAAATACTCTCTATGAAATTCTGAACGCTGCAAGCGTAAAATACAGGGATCGGAAAGATATTTATAACTTGTACAGAAACCAGAGAGCAGTCATACGAGCCAAGGGAGGCATGAAAGGGCGGCAGCGGTTAAGAAGGAAGTGAGAAAGGGTTTTAGCCTATCCCCGATGTTATTCAGTCTGTACATTGAGCAAGCTGCGAAGGAAAGAAAAGAGAAACTTGGAGAAGGAATTGCAGTTTATGGAGAAGAAATAAGGTTTGCCGATGACGTTGTAATTCTGTCAGAGACTGCTAAGAACTTGGAACTGCAGTTGAACGGAATGGACATTGTCTTGAAAGGAGGATATATGATGAACAGCGACGAAAGCAAAACAAAGCTAATGTAAAGTAGTCAAATTAAATCAGGCGATGATTAGGGAATTAGATTACAAAACAAGATACTAGAAATAGTAGATGAGTTTTCCCATTTGGCAGTAAAATAACTGAAACTTCCTCGCAGATTAAAACTGTGTGCCGGACCGAGACTCGAACTCGGGACCTTTGCCTTTCGCGGGCAAGTGCTCTACCATCTGAGTTACCCAAGCGCGACTCACGCCCCGTCCTAACAGCTTTACTTCTGCCAGTATCTCGTCTCTCACCTTCCAAACGTCATAAAAGCTCTCCTGCGAACCTTTCAGAAATAACGCTCCCGGAAGAAAGGATACTGCGGAGATATGGCTTAGCTGGAAGGCAGGAGACAAGATACTGGTAGAAGTAAAGCTGTGAGGATGGGGCTTGAGTCGTGCTTGGGTAGTTCAGATGGTAGAGCACTTGCCTGCGAAAGGCAAAGATCCCGAGTTCGAGTCTCGGTCCGGCAAACAGTTTTAAACTGTCAGGAAGTTTCATATCAGCGCATACTCCGCTGCTATGTGAAAATCTCATTCTAGTAAAATAACTAATAACGGCCGTAGTAGTGAGCGGAATAAATGTAGCCTGGCAACGGCAAAAAAAGCGGTTCTGAAGAAGAGCAATTTGTTGACATCTAATATAGATTTAAGTGTTAAGAAATCTTTTCTGACGTTGTCTGGGGTTGCTTTGTACGCAAATGAAACGTGGACGATAAACAGTGCAGACAAGAAGATTCAAAATGGCTCTGAGAACTATGGGACTTAACTGCTGTGGTCATCAGTCCCCTAGAACTTAGAACTACTTAAACCTAACTAACCGAAGGACATCACACACAGCCATGCCCGAGGCAGGATTCGAACCTGCGACCGTAGCGATCGCGCGGTTCCAGACTGTAGCGCCTAGAACCGCTCGGCCACACCGACCGGCCAGACAAGAAGAGAATAGAAGCTTTTCAAACGTGGTGCTATAGAAGAATGTTAAACATTAGATGGATAGGTCACGTAACTAATAAGGATATACTAAATAGAACTGGGGAGAAAAGAAATTTGCGGTACAACAACAAAAAAAAGAGACTGGTTGATAGGACATCTTCTGAGACATCAAGGGATTACTAATTTGGTACTGGAGGAAAGTACGGCGTGTAAAACTTGTAGAAGGACACCAAGAGATGAATGCAGTAAGCAGGTTCAAAAGGATGCAGTTTGCAGTAATAATTCGGAGATGAAGAGGCTTGCACAGGAAGGATACAGATGCACAGAGAGCTGCATCGAACTAGTGTTCAGACAGAAGACCACAACGACAACAAATTTATAGTTTCTGGGGTAAAATCAATTAAATACACCCCACTATCATAATGTCAGGATTGTAGCCGGTGACCTTGTAACAGTTTCGTTGAGCACACCAGGGACATTGGTCCACCTCACACTCAAAATGTAGCGTACATAGTCCGGAAAATTAAGATTCTTACTGACAGTATGCTTGCGCCGTGTAGAAATGTAAACGCGTTTACAAACCATCCATACTGATTTCTTGTCGAGTCATTCCTTTCAACTGCAGTTTTCTCCAAAAGCTACATGGTTTACTGGGTAATCCACAAACCAGTGGCTAGCTAGGTGCGAAATAAATGCCTTTCCAGAAAGCCAACTTCGAGCGAAGAAGAAACTTATTAACATCACTCAAAATTCACTTAAATTAAAAGTGAGCAAACTAAAATAAAAGCTTTCCCATGGCTCTCTGACAAGACATCTGTCCTCCGCAGCCTTCAAGTCTATGCACCAGTGCTGACAATGACGAAAACTGACAGCATGATTACCATCAGAAAGAAAGACGGATTGTCTGATGCTTGGTTAGCACAGGTACTGTATATAAGATAAACAATACTTACATTCTGCAAAATGGTTCAAATGGCTCTGACCACTATGGGACTTACCATCTGAGGTCATCAGTCCCCTAGAACTTAGAACTACTTAAACCTAACCTAAGGACATTACACACATCCATGCCCGGAGTAGGATTGGAACCTGCTACCGTAGCGGTCGCGCGGTTCCACACTGAAGCGCCTAGAACCGCTCGGCCACAGTACATTCTGCAGTTATGCAAAGTTTCCACAGCACTACGTGATACTACTTGGTTTCGTTGGTCACCGGCAAGTGCTACAGATCGGGTTAGTTTCAATGGCAATATAAACATATTTTTGCGGCGTTATTCACTACATTCAAAAATATTTACACCCCGCACTTACGCGTTATACGACCTTAGACACTCCTCTGACAGACGAGACAAAACAACAACTATGATTACACAGAGGCAGTAAATAATCGATTTAATTTCATAGCGGCTGTGTAACCTGATGTACAGCAATTAATAGGTTAAGTACGCTTCCTAATCTATAATGACTCAATGTTCATATGACAATCTGCAAACATTGCAGTTTAAGTCCGAGTACATATACCGAGCGAGGTGGCGCAGTGGTTAGCACACTGGACTCGCATTCGGGAGGACGACGGTTCAATCCCGTCTCCAGCCATCCTGATTTAGGTTTTCCGTGATTTCCCTAAATCGCTTCAGGCAAATGCCGGGATGGTTCCTTTGAAAGGGCACGGCCGATTTCCTTCCCAATCCTTCCCTAACCCGAGCTTGCGCTCCGTCTCTAATGACCTCGTTGTCGACGCGACATTAAACACTAACCACCACCACCACCACCGAGTACATATATCTGACAGGAGTAGGACTTAAGTATTCGTTCTACCGTAGACTTGCACTGATATTTATTTTCTGATAAGTCGTCTCCTCCATCTCGGATACAATGCGAAAACTCTGGGGAATTTTAGAACGAAGGGACTTGTTCTCCTTTCGAATACAGAAGTGAGACTGACCACCTGTGAACAGAAGTTGCGAGAACCTCACGCACGAACGAATGTGATAGTACAAGGGGGGCGACAAAGTGCTTGCCGCAGGATCGTGTAACTGAGCACGCGGCGACTGACTAAGCACAGCACCCCACTGATAGCGCAGCCACCTCGCGCTTCCGCCTGGGCAACAGTGAACCTTAGTACACTCCCACTATGGTACATCACACGGCATGCTTTGCCAGTTGAAACCTTCCAGCGCTAACAGGTAACACGGGCAGAATGGGACCTGATATCTTAACATTACGGTTAAATCTCAAGCGCTTCCAAATGCTCGACCACACCTGAAAGTTATACTTTACCGGCAACGACTGCGCTTATGACGGTCTTACATTAAGATATTTACGACAGTCTACTCGAACAAGTGCAAAAACAATTCTGTGAGTATTGTGAGCTATCCGTTTAGGTACTGCAGTAACAGGACTTATAATCGATCTACTTTATCTATCAGAGACTTCACATATACTATAAGTAACAACTCTGAAACGCCGGTAGGACTACGGCGATGGATTCTCTTTCAGAGTTTAACAAATATTCAGAAAAGTGAAACGTCCACGACGCTCCATGAGATGTTGAGCGGAAACGCTGCGCGGATCATGACCGCCATCGTAGTTCTGTCGACAATCACTCTATATGTGTGCTAGAATGGAAAAACGAACTACAGATACCTTTAAGTTATATTTCTAATGCTTCAATCTACATTCAATCTCTATTCCTCATCTTCCCAATCCGTTCTCACACTACATCGTTCCTTGATCGGCGTCGTAGGCAATGCAAATGTATGTTAGAAGAACAATCGACAGTACCAGTATCAACGTCCGCGTCCGCTTTCCCTTACTGCAACAGCTGCTCTCGTTTCCTGTTCTGCAGAAAGTACAGCCGTAAATCTTCGAGGAAGTACCACTGAATCATTATCTATCTTACATTTACACAAACGTTCTCCAAGCATTCGCCAAACCTAAACCTTTCCATACGACTGCCACAGGGTGTAGAGTGATTCATCAGTCCAAACCACTCGTTTCCAGTCATCCATTGTCCAACGGTCTTCGCTCTTCACACCTCCTCAAGCGTCGCTTAGAACTGACTGCAGAAATGTGTGGCTTATGAGGAGCTGTTCACCCACTGTAGCCCATTCTTTTTAATTCTCTACGCACGGCACATGTACTTGATGGGATACTAGTAGCACATTGTAATGCACGAGTGATTCCTTCCGCAGATTTCATGTCATTTTTTACAATCGACTTCCGCAATGCTCGACAATTTTTGTCCTTCGTTGTATGTAGTCTAACTCGTCTTTGTCTAACTGTGGTTGTTGCTTCACGTTTCCATTTCACAACATCATCACAAACAGCCGAATTGCGCAGCTTTAGAGGGGTTGAAATGTCCTTGATGGATTTGTTCCTCAGGTAACATCCAATGACTAACTTACGTTCGAAATCACCAACTCTCCTGACCAACTCATTATGCTGTTACTGCTTTCTAATGACTACACAATGCTCCCCGCCTCGTTTCATTACTGGTGGGTCTCCCTCTCGGGTCATCTGGTGCTCATTTCCGCATAACATAAGGGTATCCGCCTACTTTTAATTAGATAGCGCAGTACTTTACGATACGTTTGTAATTCGCAGAATGTTCAGTTATAACGGAAATTCAGTACACCCACTCCACACCAAGCGCCCCCCCCCCCCCCCCCCTCCACCCGTGTGTCGCAGCTATATTACATTGGTCTGAAGATATTCCTTTTGCAGTTCTTCGATGCCTTTGCGCCACACATGCCCTCGTCCATTTGATTTGATGACAAGTATACTTCCGCCAACAAAAAACCCACCTTTCAGACTCGTAGCCAATTTAGGTCTCTGCTTAGTCTAATATATTTCTACGGTAGATTTCGTTATGTGCTGCTTATTTCTTCAAAATGTTCAGCTATAGTTTTTTTGTTTCATTCAGCAAAGCATTTTCTTTTACCCGACGCACGGGGAAAGGAACCTTACTAATGTTTGATTACTGCCTCTCTCGTGCATTGAGTCGGTTCCATTTTCATTTTTGTATCGAAGTGTCACATCGCCAGAAGATAGTGAGGAGTATGTTGACAATCGCGAGATTTCACTGTTATGATCATCCTTCTGACGACTTACACCACCAGTTATACACCTGATTTAAGGTGTTGTTGAAATCCCTTCTCGACTCGTATCACGTCTGCTTTTACGGTGGTGACGTGAAGACAACTAATGTACTATTGGGCGAAAAACGATTTGTGGACATGACATTCATAATTCTTTCATCCCTGGAAGAGAGGTTTTCACAGTGAAATAATTTGCTGACAGCTAAACTACAAGAGAAAATTTTTTAGCTATAATTGTAAGTCCGATATTGTGAAAAATATTTGGTAATTATGGCATTAGGTACATTTTACGTATTTGTTTTCTCAAATACACTACAAAAGACAGATACGGTAAGATGACACTGCATGTTGAGAAATGAACTCTGCGACACATTCTGTGTGGAGCCTACTGGAAACTAAATCGTTCTCTCCATTCTTGAATGCACTGAAGCAGATAAGACACATCTGAAAACAAGTGTTCTGAATTCATAAGTACCCCTTAATCTATTCAGAACTTGTACCCAGGGGCAAGCAAGCACAGATCAATCATGATTCCCTTCTCTACGGCGGAGACTTCATCTAAAGAGGCAGGAGATGGAGATGACATTCCCTGGATACCAGGGCAAACGGGAACTCAGGAAAATAATCCTCGCCATACATCATCATCATTGTTGGTGTTCTGCCCTAGCGCAGATCCTCAGATATAGCTCTCCATGCAGTCTTGTCATTTGCTACCCTCTTCGTCTTCTCATACTTGTTTTCTATCCTCATACGATCCATCATCTGGTATCTTTTGCGTTCTGTTCATCTTCTTCTCCCACACACCGTTCTTTCCACGTCATTCATCGGTAAACAATCTCTTCTCATCCAAGGTCCAAGCCAATTTTGTTTCCTCTTACTGATTACATTTAAAATTTCTCTCCCTTTCCCCACTGTTCTCATCACCTCCTCATTTTTCACTTGCTCTACACATTTTATCCCTTCCAGCCTCCTCCAAATCCACATCGCAAATGCTTCTGTTATTGTTTCCTCCTCTTTCCGCAGTGTCGATGTTTCAGCTCCGTATAATGAATGCCAAGCTCCAAGAAAAGAAGTTCGCCAGTCTCTTCCTCAGATCCCTGATTATACACCCATATAGAAGCCTCCTCTTCTTATTAAATGCCTCCTCGACAATCGCTATACGCGTTTTCACCTCCTACTGCATTTCACGTCTTCCGTAATTATGCTCCCCGGATATCTGAAAGCACTGACTTGTTATCTTCCTGTCTTAACTTTATACTCATTCTTACTATTCTAGCACTTTTCACCAAACATTTTGTCTTTTTCTTATTAATCTTCATTCAGAATTCCTCACAAGTCTTACTTAATTCTTTTAACATTCCAATCATAATTCTTTCGCTCTCTGCCAATGGCATCATATCACCCGCAAATCGAATACTTTCTATCCTCCTACCACCACCCCGGACTCCTCTTTTTCGTTTCAAACATTTCTGTATAATATGCCCCAAGCATATACTAAACAGCATTGGGGAGAGGCAGCACCTTGCCTCACTCTCTTTCCAATTGTGCTTTACTCTATCATCTCATCCCCAATCTATACTCGTATTTTCAGGAAAACGAGGCCACAGAATAACTCCATGGGAGACAATGGGGCAGAACGTGCCATCACCTCACTGATAAGAGACAACATAGTGTTTAAATGAGAAGAAATGTGGCTGGAAGTATGGGATAAGAAGTTGCAGCCGGTTAAGCCAACAAACAGCTGCGGCATTCCTACTTTCTTATGAGGCGATAGGAAAGAATAAGCGCGCAGCGGGTAGAGCATTGCCCTTAGGTCCAAGAGTTCTTTATCCAGTGACCTGTCCATTCAGTGTGTAGTATTTGTGTAGAATATGTATGCGTGCGCAACATTTTAACCGAATGAATTTTATATCATGACGAGACAGTAACTGGTTTACCAAATGATCTGTCCCTATTTTAGGTATCGGTCAAATGAATGAGGTACATAGTTTCACATTCTGTAATTTATCTGACCTTACATAAAAAATTTTAAGTAGGCGGCCGACGCACGTTCTTCCTGCAAGTTATTAGTCAGCCACAATACCCTGACTTATGCTTCAGACTCTGCTGTGAGTGCATACTTGTTTCTTAACAATTGGCTTTAAAAGAAGGATAATAAAATTAAGTAAGGCTTTCATCAATTGAAGGTGGAGGTGATGCGGCCTTGCGTTTCTTCAACCTTTGAAGTGACTTAACAGGTCAGTTACATGGATACCTACAAAGTAACGCGGACTCCTAATCACAGTGCAATTCGGCATTATTATGATAGTGAACATTGCCAGAGGGAATGTTACAAATTTTAAGTTTTTTATGAAAGATGGTAACTTTGTGCGTCCGTGGGAGTGGAAACTAATAGTGAATAAAGGAGGCTTTTAATGAAGTTTTTAAGAAAGTTATTATGCTTTCCGTTTTCAAGTTTTCAATTTTTTATCCACGTTCGTCACACAACACTTCTGTAAATAAAAAATATAGAAAATACTGCTGCGTCATTCAATAAGTAAACACGTGCGAGAATTAGCATGCTAAGGTCAATCCCGGGCTATGCCGTGTTTGACTGCAGGTGGAAGTCACGTGAACGCCCCTCCGCGGTACGGAGAGCTCAGTCGAGGGCACAGGTGGGCGCGCACTCTGGCCCCACTTCCGGCCTGTCTGCTGAGCCAACGGCCGCTTCCCTCTGCCCTAGGCCCTTGCCGACTGGTCACACGTCCGTAACCAGGAAGTCAACTGTTGCAGTTGCCGACCACGTCTCCACAAAAGTTTCTCGCCTTCTTCACTGCATACATTCCGCTCTACATTTTCCCTACAGGCAATTTTTTTGTAATATCAAAACTGTGAACCACAAAAATAGAGGATGTAGTAAGTTATTTTGTTGGAAGTCTCACGATTTATCTCTAAAACCAGATTAACCGTGTTTTAGATAGGCGCATTTCTGGTATAATTTCAACGCATATTTCTTGATTGTCAAGAATGACAAAAAAGACTTTTTTTTTAAATCAGCAAAAAACAAGCTGACTAGTTAAGTTCTACGGCAAAATTGAAATAAAAGGCCACAAATAAGGAAATCGCAACGTTCAATTTAAACATTACCATTCAGTGTCGCAGATCACTTAAAATTATACGGCGTGATACATGACAACTCTCCGTACAAATTTTGCTTACTTTAGCAATCTTCTAGTCAATCCTTGTTCGGTGATATCTCCATGTTGATTAAGATTCTTACTGGGGGGTCCCACAGACTTTTCCCATTTAAATAAAAAATAAGAACGAAATACGGCTGCGTTACGCAATAATGAAACAGGTACAAGAACTAACATGTTATGGTCAATCCGTGGTTATGCCGTGTTCTCACTGACTGCACTTACTGCACTGTCTGTATTTACGTCCTATATAAGCACATCGTGCAAACATTTAGTAACCTCCTGGAGAAATCACACAAATGCAATGAATCAGCCTTAATAATGGCCTCAATACAGCGAGAAAGAGTATCTCATATCCACATATCCAGCTGAGGCCACTCATTCGCGATTACATCCCGCAGAGCAACCATACAGTGGCGATGTTCATTGATACGTTTCATCCGCTGCTCCAAATAATCCCAGGCACTTTAAAATGATATAAAGACTGTTTCTTGCAGATTAGTTGAACAGTCCACGTTGATACACCAACAGATGGGGTAACTTCGTTCACGATAGCTCGCTTCTGCCTCACGTCGATTCATTTCATTGCTCTCATTTCATCAATCGACTGGCACATACGAGGCCTGATGAAAAAACACGTTGAACAATGTCATTAGAAACAAGGTAATAAGCTTACATGGAATTCGATTTAATCTCCTTCAAAGCAATGTCGTTGGCTAGACGTGCACTCATCCCAGCTTTGTATCCATGACTGGAAACATTTCCAGAAGGCTTCTTTTGGAAGGGCGTTCAGCTGCTCTTCGTGGCCCTGTCAATCAGGAATGGTGTCAACGTATCGCTTTAAGCACGGTATTAATTTTTCGGAAGAGCCTAATCTGATGAGTATCGCGGATGTGGACAGACAGGAACACTTTTTCTCGCCAAAATGTAGTGAATCAAAAGCGAGGTATATCACGGCGGGTTGTTGTGATGAAGAAGAAAGCCACTGGGACATTTTTCTGGTCTCCTTCTTTGTACATCGTTTCGAAAACGTTACAGTATGCCTCTGTAAAATTCAGTGTTTACAGTTGTTCACCGTGAGAAACAAATTCTGATTCTGATCGCACTATGCCCTCAATATCGAAAAAAAAACAATAAGAATGACTTTGATATTCGATTTTGACTGACTTGCCTTTTTCGGGCGAGGAGATTCACTGGTTTTCCATTGGGGACTCTGAATTTTCGTCTCAGGGTCATACCCATAGACCCAAATTTCATCTCCAGTCACTATTTTGGACATGACGTCCGGATCTGAATGAAGACGATCCTTCCAACTCTGTGGAAACTGACACACGATTTTCTTTCTGTTCATCTCTCAAACGTCTGGTAGCAAATTTTGCACTCACTCGTCTCATTTGCAAATTATCGGTTAAAGTGCTTCGTACGGACCCGCACGAGGTGTTAAGTTCTTTGGTAAGGTCTGGAGCAGTTATTCGCCTTGTTGGCCACAATTTTAGCAACTTTTTGCATGTTTTCTTCTGTTTTCGAGGTCGCTCGTCTTCTACCGACTTATTTCCGCTCTTAAAGCGCGAATGCCACTTGTAAACAGTCTTAAAAGTTACAGCATTACTGTCATAAACCAAGTTCAATACTTCATGAGTTTCTTTGGTACCTTTTGCAACTTGAAACATAACTTCAGGTCCATGTGTTGTTGGCCGGCCGGGGTGGTCGAGTGGTTCTAGGCGCTACATTCTGGAACCGCGCTACCGCGACGGTCGCAGGCTCGAATCCTGCCTCGGCCATGGATGTGTGTGATATCTTTAGGCTATTTAGGTTTAAGTAGTTCTAAGTTCTAGGGGACTGATGACCTCAGAAGTTGAGTCCCATAGTGCTCAGAGCCATTTGAACCATGTGTTGTTGGAAATCTATGATGCGCGACGGACACGATAAACATAATTTCACTCTAGCGTCTCTGGACGCTGACTGACAACTCAAGAGTGTGTTCCAACTTGACGCTGCCCACCTAAACGGATCAGGCTATCGGACAAATTACACCAAACTGTTGTAGCGTCAGCAGTTGCTGCTGAAAAAATTCATTCACCGTATATTTTGATCACACTTGGTACACACTACTTCACTGTCATGACTTACGTCAGCAGCTACACCATCTACAGAACTCAAAAACGACCAGCTTGCTGTTTTGAATGGCTAACATTTTGTCCGGCGAGTGTTTATGTTCATTTCTCCGAACTGTTTGTTGTGTGACTGCTTACATGATGCAATGTTATTTCGACTGTGTCTTACTAAGCCGACCAAATGTGATTGCTTTCTGATAACTGTATTTCTTATTTATTGACTTCAACTTTGTATCATACTAGAGTTATCTGCGATACAACAACATGTATATTACTGTCTGTTTAATGATCCATGTTCTCTTTGTGTAATGTGTTATAAGGACACTCGAGTCAGCAGACTGTTTTTCTTGAATATTTCTTCCGACAACAAGCTTTCATTATCGATCAGAAATACAGAACCTACACTTTTTTTTTGCAACCTTGTGAATTTTTCATGACTTTGAGATACATGAATGATCGGCTAATAAACTTACTTCGCTTTTTTACGTAAGAATAACCAAAATTTAACTTTAACGGGAATGGCAGGTCATATCATAAACATATTAAGTATGGAAGTATTTTATACAACAATAAAGAATGCATACATTGGTGAAGGATCTTCCATATTCTTCACAGTTAGAACAGCAGAAGTCAACTTTATTTAATGTAACACTGGAATTCCATTGGTTATATGACTTTGACCTGTCATTGTTTATTCTTTGATTTCAACTTGTCATTGATTAATCTCTGACTAACATTATAACGGTGAATATTGTGAAAATATATTTTTGTTGAGAGAAAGATGTACTGAAGAGCTTAGCAGACCTTTAAGAAAACAATGTGTCTGTAAATAATTTAAATTTTTTGTGAGGAAAATTGTGTGCCATGCGTTAGATTATTCTCAAAATCTGTATGCTATTTCAGTTCAGCTTTACTAAATACTGGATATCTGATTTGAAAATGACTTCTGGTTAAAATCGTCTTGATTTTACCAGCGATAGTTTCTATAAACATTCCACACATGAAACTACCATTAATGAGATGTCTACACTCCCTACGTCTAAAAACGCTTCTACTAATTTAACAAAAGGAAAGGAATTGAACTATGTATCAAATGCCAAAGATCTGCATGGTATAAATGCACGTGAAACAGCTGGTTCTGCTGTTTCATTGTTTCAGACATTACGTCTGAATATAGCCATGAAGCATGTTCTGATTCTTCTCATATTGCGACTTTAGCAGGCAACATTAAATATACTACGACAGAACGACGTGGCAGCGCTGAGGATAAGTTACCAGTTAATGGAACCACAGGGTAAAATTTTCAAGGGAAGAAGTAGATACTGAAGCGTGCATCTGACATAGCAAAATGGGTTCGTAATACTCGAGAAACAGTCAAAGAAAGCCGGGTAAGAGCTGTAACAACTGTGTAAATGTCGAAGAAAATGCTTTGAGAAATTTAATGAAAGAACGGGAAAACATTTTTACGGAATTTTATAAACTATCGAATAAGGCACAAAATCAACGGATAGCGTACTCTGTACACGAATACCATAACAAAACTGTTCGTTAAGAGAAGGGAACCAGTAGGTACCAGTAGAAGCCACATTTCAAAAAAATACTTCTTCCAAAAGTCTACCGTAGAAACAATCCTGGTTTGTCAGACACACTAGCTTTGACCTTAATGAAAATCAGTCCTATTTTTTACAAGTAACGCATCTCTTTTTTTTAAAAAAAAAAAGTGCTAGTAATTGTGACATTTCTCAATAAGACGGGACAGAAAGACATGGAAAACAAAAACGTACACTAAAATAAGTAAAACAAAGAATTATGAATAAAATAGTCATGTTTCGAGCACTTCAACAAGAAGTAACTAAAGAACCCACAGATGTCCGTGCATTACCGCATTTCAGCGTGTACAAGTGCTTGAATTCTCGCGCGCAACGAGCTGACCGGCTAACTTCATTGCTAAATAACTAGGAAACAGCACAACGTATCGAATTTTTTTCGTAACACATATTGCTCAGCACAACCTCCCCTGCGACACCCTACAAGATTTTCTGATTGTTTCTGACTATTCTTCGCAATATGGTGCCCAGAAATTAAGTAACGATTTTGTAGAAAACGGTGATGTAGGGGTAAGAAGCATGTGCTAATGCACTATAGATGTAAAAGCTGTAGTTATTGCTGAAAACGATGGACTGGCTTCATGGCACCGCTAAACATGTGTTCTATTGTTACAGGTACCTGAATAAGCGAGATGTACAGGAGAGGATAGCTATTGTGACGTGGAGGTTGTAGAGATTGTCGTAAGGTGAAATTGGGACAAGATCTGATTGCCGATTCCATAAACCTGGACGTACTGATAAAACAATCCAACAATTAGTGAACAAGTTTCATCGCACTACCGAGCCCGTTCAAGGCTGTCCATCAATCTCTGCTGACCGAATTGACGAGATTAGAACATGTATCGAACGAAGTCCAAAATTGGTACGGCGGTTGCCGGCGGAACTAGACATTCCACGCTCGACGATACACAAAATGTTACGACACACACGGAATAAAAAGGCACCGTACCATTTGCACGTTCTCCACCAATTACATGACGAGGATTTCGCACAGCGTATGAAAACGAGTCAGGATTTGCTTGAAGCAGATGCAAATCGCACCATTCTATACCAGATCCTATTCAGCGACGAGGCAACGTTCCACCCTTGTGAATGGGTTAACAGATATAACTGCATCATCTGAGCTGACGCACCACCAGTGGAACACCTGGAATTCCAGCGAGACTCCCCCAAAGTTGATGTATAGATGAGAATATCCACTGACAAAATCTGTGGCCCGCCCTTCTTTCGCCGAAAACTCAATCAATGGGGCAATGTACCTGTATATGCTGCAAAAGTTTCTTTTACCACTGTTTGTGCAGGATCAACGCGTGCAAAATGTTTACTTCCAACAGGAGGGGACACCATGTCATTATGGCACAGATGTGCGTGGGTTTTCGAATGATGCGTTTCCTGGAAAACGGACTGGGCGTGCAGGACCCATAATCTGGGCGGCGCGATTCTCGACTTCACACCCATGGACTTCTTCGTCTGGGGATTTATCAAGGTATGTGTATTTCGCCGACACTGTATCAACTCAATGGCGAAGCTGCGAGACCAAATCAGACAAGCTGCTGCAGCTATAACACTACAAATGGTCCGAAATGTCTTTCGTGACGCAACCGCAGATGGTAGTTGTGTCGGGATGTTAATGGTGTTCGTGTCGAATACAGCATACTGTACATGTATGATATGCCACTATAAGACTCCAATAATAAATTAAACAAAATCGTGCGTGTGTGTGTGTGTGTGTGTGTGTGTGTGTGTGTGTGTGTGTGTACTGCGGGAGCTCAGTGCTATGTTATCAGAGCCATAATTCTATTATTATTCACTTGACTCGCAAAACATAAAGTGATTTGCAGGCAAGAGAGCAGTAATATCCACGAGCGAGTGTTCAGCAACTCGGCAAGGCTCGTCAAGCCAAGTGTGTCCTACAGCGTGGCAGCCCCACCGCGGTACGGTGAGATGCGGCGTGGCGAGGCTGAGACGCGCGTGGCTGGCATACGGAGTACGGTGAGCATTCCTCGTGACGCCAGGTCCCGCTACGCAGACTTCCCCTCGGTGACAGCTTGGAAGGTCCAAACACATTCCCTCTCTGTACCATTCTCTGTACCTAAGTAGCTAACGGCATCTGTATATTCATCTGATGCCTGCTATTACGTTTTTATGAGAAATATGCAGCTGAAGTAGCGTTACATTTAGAGACTTCTCGTTTCGTTCATGTTCTGAAACTAGTACATCAACAGAAAACTCCACGATCATGCTCAAGTAACAACACCTACACGTAACCATACATACAAAACAAAAATTAATAAATTCCTTCTACAGAAGGCTTCCAGTTGTGCAGGCCCAGCACATACTGACATTTCTTCTATTCTGAGATTTAAAGAATCAAAAAGATTCCCAGGATTCGTATTTGTCGTGAAACTTAGCTGGTTACCATAGCCGAAGCATATCAGATTAATATATTTACATTATCTCACAGAAAGAACTTTATGATCAAGAAGTTATTTCCTCTAATTGTTTTATAACGTTTTATATCGATCATAGTTGGAATGGAGAAACAGTCTACGAGTCGACAAGAACGTTAGACTGAAAACACCATGAAGCATTTGGACAGTGACATAAGCCTTTGGATCAATTACCATTTATGGTTGGTACGCATATAAGATCAAGTCGTTCTCAGAGTTCCCAATTTTTAATTTCCTTGCTCAAATATCAGCTGAACGGCAGTTCGCATTTCGTAGAGCAACAACGAGACCCGTAATCTTGGCAAAACAAAGTGTGTTGTGCATGACTGCTCTAATCCAGGGCTGGAATAAACATTCGCTGTTCCTATTAGTGATTCCCGAATCTTTCTTTCAAAAATTTTTTTTGTGTAAAGCAATAAGTCTGAAACTACAGATTATGCTGTTAGACAACATATTACGCGCCTTTAAAGGAATACCCAAACTCATTTACACTTATGTCTCTAATTAATCAATGACAGGAGGCTGCCTCACGTTTTCCCAGACTTTTTAGGGCCCACCTGGGAAATGAATTTACAACCTTTAATGCACAACTATGTGGTGCTGAAAACACTAATGCATATGAGGAGTGATCGAGAGAGGAACTTCCTCAAATGCTCCGACTCTCTTAAAACCCTTCGGATACAGGAATGTAGCTCAGTGTTTAACTCCGTCCCTTCAACAGCGATGTCATCAGAGACGGAGCAAAGGCTTGGACTGGAGAAGGATGGAGAAAGAAAGCGGCCAAATCCTTTTCAAAGCAACCACTATACATTGGCTTTCAGCAATTTATGAAAACAACAGGAAATACATGCTACACCTAAAGACATAAGCGAGGAACGTCTGGTTATGGTAGTTCGTTAAACTCTTATCACCTCACAGATAAGGAGAAGTGTCATGTGTCAACGAGAATGGCTGGAACTACAAAGCAAAAAGTTACCCAGGATTTTGTTCACTGACTCCCCCTCCCCTCTCCCGCCACCAGTAATTAGTCATCAGCCGATATTTATTGTGACACTGATGCCTAGGATCTTAATAATAACGGCAATAAAATCCACAAAATTTTTCAACATAATCATAATAATTTGTTTGGTTACTATACGCCATTTGTCTTTTAAGATCCACACCTGGACCACAGCGTGGTAATTTCGGTGCGCCGTATGTTCACTGACTGTCCAGTGATTTGCCTAGATAATGACTTTCTATTTTAAAAATTACTTTTATATGTAAAAAGTTTTTAAAACTTTGCATGTTGTCTGGACTCGTGCCCACATTATTTGGTAGACAATTCAATGGTCTCAGAAAGGCTGTTTGATCACTTCTTGTTAGTTATAAATCAACCACGTTCATTATAACCATTATTTTGCACTTTTGACTGTTTAGCTGTTCACTTCCTTTCGCATAGGATTTAACACGGAGTCGCCGTCTTTTTCTTGGTCTTTATCCTTTATCCGCACGCGGTCGACACTCATAATTATTGGATTTGGCAACGTTAGTGGTAGTGTGTGGCCTGATGCCCTTCTTATCACCATCCCATTCTCCCCTGGGACAAAATTTGTATCTGTCAACTGCCTGCATCTACTGTTATCCCATGTGAAAGTGTGCTAACGTTTTCTAAATGTTTACAAATCGTCTAACTCAGGTGGGACGTTAAGTACAGGACACAAAGGAATTACAGACACTGGCTGTGAGCGGACATTGATTTAAATCAATGAGGAAGTTGAAAATTTGTGTTGTACGGGGATTTGAACCCAGGTCTCCTCCTTACTAGGCAGATGCGCTGACCACTGCGCCAGCTGGACACAGTGGTAATCACAACTGCACGGACTATCCTAGCACGCCTCCTGTCAAACCCAAGTTCTCAGTTTACCCAGACACTACTAATGTAGTACCCCTTGCCCATTATCCTCGTTACTCGCGGCATTTCACCGATTCTCGTAAGAGTTCGAGTCTGGTGTGCATCTGAGTAAATCACTGGTCGTCTCGTCTTAATTATATACATATATGGTGTCTGTTCTTTCGAACACGTCCGAAAGAACAGACGCTTCATGTACTCGTATATAAGAGCACTAGAGATCAGAAACGGAGCGAGTACGAGTCTGATATTGCGGGTTGCATACTTTACAAATCAAGGCGTTGCCGTTACATCATCAATGTTACACCGCCCTCCTTCCTTTCCACTGTAGTTCCGCCTGTGTGACGAGTCAGAACGGTGTCACTGCGATCGCTTCCTGCTCGTCGACTCGGTCTGTTATTGTAGCGTGGACGAGTCTAAGACTAGTCGTGACTCAGTACAGAAGTTGAGCAGAGCACGATTCTGCTGTTGTACAGTAGCATTGACAAGGCGAAATGACCAGGTGTCTGGATCAGATGGAGTGTGACACTGTGGCGGGTGTAAGGCGAAAAGAAAATGATGCAGTGTATACCACCGCAAATATGAAAGTGATGTCTGGAATGTGTTCCATACAGTCCACATTTCAGACGAAAAACTTACTAATTTCGTCCAATCCAAACAAAGTGGTTATAATCGTGTATGCCACCGCATTGTCAATGCGTAACATTCTCCGATGTTTCGGCCACTGCTGCAAATGGCCTTCGCCAGGTTATTTTAATTTTATTGACAGTGACAACGGTCACGGAAGCTTACGCTTACATTTACCTGATCTGATTACGGCCTTATTCAATTCACCTACACTATGAGAAAACATACGTGTCCCGTCGAACGAAAACTCGGGACAGAGCAATGTCATGTTATGTTCCTGCGGCCAAAAAGCACAGTTTCTCTGTATTCTTTTCGGTATGGCAACTTGAATTTGGGGATTAATGGCGAGATGTGTAGCTTATAACTTTTTCGAAGACTGCAGTAAATTTATTTTAATAATTAATCACTATTTAGAGAGTGCAGTTGACCCCGTGTCATGTTTTCCTGTTCTATCGTCACAGACTCTAACGTGTCCATAACAGTCCTCGAAAAATGTCATACCCAACGGTTGTGTAGGTAGCGTCAGTACCGCGAGTTAGGGGTTATACCTGAGAACTCGTGTACTTGGTCTCCTTTCGACACGGAACGAGTCACTAGTACCCAACAACAGACTCAAACGACGAGTGTTCGAGTAAATTGTGGTGTCTCGAGTCTCAGAGCACAGGGCGGAATGGTGAGTTCGGAGATGACATTGTAGGACTCGCTGGCGAATTTAAAGCGGGTATACAGAAGTCAACACTGACCTCTAATGGTGACCAGCCCGCTATTCACCTATTAGGATATGGAAAACCACTAAAAACCACATCCAGACTGACCAACACACAGGTCCTTGTTAATCCGCCGGGTGGTCAGTCCTGGGCCGACGCGGTTACCCGAAACCGGAAGTGGCGTTCTAATGCGCGCGGCTATCAGGGCGGGTTGTGATTTAATACGTAGTTTTATTACACCTGTTTGAAGAATCTCTATACAGAGGTGAATATGTGTTTGTCAGTTGGTACCATTTAACGACACCTCTCAATGTTGTAAAATAATATGAGTGCTAAAGACGAAACTGCTGTGCGCCCTAAATAGAAAACCATCACCAGTCACCTGCCCTCATCTCCCAAACACTAAAACCATAATATTCTCTGCAGAGAAAATTGTTTCTGCTCTTGTTAGCAGTGATGTGCAGCCATTATACCTTTATTTGACTTAAGTATTAAGTACGATTCCCAGAACAGCGCAAAAATCTGTTTTCCGATAACATTAGTTGTGTCCTTTTGTAAAGGTTCGTAGATTCGTTGAGGGATTGGCATGTGCGTAGCTTCGTCACTAGCCGTTAGCGACACAAGCTCTGATTCACCAGGATCGACTTCGCAAGGGATATTGTGCAGTAGTGGTGAAGTACACCAGTTAGTCTGTGTTTGAGTTGAAGGAGGAAGGCAGATTAGGGTTTAACGTTCTGTCGACATTGAGGTTATTAGAGACAGGGTACAAGCTCGGAATGTTTAAAGGAAGGGGAAATAAATCTGCCGTGCCCCTTCGAAAAAACCATCCCGGCACTTGCCAGGGGCGATTTACGGAAATCACGGGAAACCTAAATCTATGTGGCCGGACACGGATTAGAACTGTCACCCGCCCAAATATCAGTTTATGTTGCGTGTTTTTAAGATGGTTTTCCGCTGACGTTGCGGTAAATGATTCGTGGATTTCGCATTCCGATTCAGATAAATGACAAACAATTAAAATAAGTAAAAAATTACACGATTAACATATGTAAGGTATACACGATTTCGTCGCTCGTTTTAGATTACGGTGATATTATGGCAACAGGAACGTTCTCTTGCATCTAAATAATAGTCTAATTCAGGTTTAACGATTGCTTGTCACGTGCGATACCGTAAAATATGTAAATACTAGCATGAAGAAGAATAAGAAGAAGATAATGAAAACGATTAAATATTCGGAATCGGCCATTACGTCAAACTATTCCAAATCTAACAATGACGCAAGCATTGGAGCGTAGTGATTAGCTTCGCAAGTTGGTGTCCTGTGGTTCGTCAGTTCAAGCTTGACAACCAGCAGTTCCACATTGTTTACTATTTATCGTTTCTGCAGGTTCTTGAAATAGTGTGGTGTTTGCATATTCTGGAATATTCGATGTTTGCATAAATAGCTGTACTCTCCGTCCAAGAGTTCAGTTCAGTTCTCTTCTGGCTGCATGTTAGTGGCAGTAACAGACGTGATTCCAGTTCTTAGTGTTGTATTTCACTGACGACCCTGCTTCTGGATTTGCACTTCAGTGTGTGTACTATGTGATATTGTTTTGAGGAGAAGCCGGGTACTTCAAAACATTTACATCAACCTCGTCCCCGCTTAGCAACGTACAAACTGTCGCCTCTACAGACAGGAATCTGAATACAAGCAGTACATCGTTCTTAATATCCATATAATCAGGAGGCTGATGGATTCCAAAACAGCAGTTAAATCAGCTGCGCATCAGGCATCCATCAGTGTTTTCCGGATACGCTGGTCAGGACGCGACGAAATGGCTGAATGGATTCGACCGAGTCACCAAATGTCTACATTTACTTGGACGGCACAGCCCAGCAGTTGTTCGAGAACAACGAATAGAAGCTCAATAGCTGCGATAATTTTGAGTTCGAACTGGAGAAAACATTTGGCGACAATTAGCAGCAAATCTGCTTGGCGGAAGAACAAACGAAGAACAGGGCCCAACGTCATGGGGAAATGACACAGTTCTATGCACAGAATGTTTTGGCCACAACACTGTGAATCCAAGTACGGCAGAAGCTGACAATCTCACACCTGGTGAAATGAGGTGCAAGTTAATAGGCGACCGCGCCATAAAGAACGGACTCGTCCAACTCGGCCTCTTGCCGGAGCCATCAAATGACAACGCAGCATCCAACCGACACAGGTACAACTCCTCCGCCAAGTACAAAGCTCCGCAGAAAAACAGACGTTTGTAGAATGGAAAAAAACGCAGGGTATGTTTTCACTGTGAGCGCCCTAGATATGTTGTACTCTGTTGTAAGGACAGAAGACGAGTGTTCGACGACTATTACACCGTAAGACGTCAAACATCACACGTCCGACCGACAGTAACATGTATTGCAAGAATAACTATCAACGACAGAACGCAGCCTTTCGAATTCGTCGTTTTAGGAGAATGTAGTCATAATGTTATTCTCGAATAGTACTGCTTGAAGGCATCACAACTATAAAAGACTGTGGAAGATCAGAGCTCGAGACTTAGGAAGGTATTCCAACAAGCACACATAACAATGATTCCTCTGGATGGTTGTTTGCCGTTCAAGTCTTTGTTATCCAGCCATCAACAACGAGACGAGTTCCAGTCACCAATGGAGATGCTCAGTTAAATTGTGAAGCTTTTGTCGATTGCAAAAAGCTACCTGCCAGCGACTATCATAAGCATTGTGGGTTGTCAAAGAGAACTTTAGATCACTAATTGTCGCGAACAGTCACAACTCATCCCTAAAGGTAGGTGTGTGTGTGTGTGTGTGTGTGTGTGTGTGTGTGTGTGTGTGTGTGTGTGTGTAGGGACAGGGGACAGTAAAACCAGTGCAGGAAGGACAGTCCAGGAAGGGCAGCTTAGAGTCACCGACCAAGAATCGTGCTCCGCTACCACAACAGACAACGCAGGTGACGGAGGTACTGTAGAAACCCCAATAGAATCTGGCCTGTTCGATGAACAACATCGGCGAATGACAGCCATTCCGTGTCTGCTTTCAAATGTTTTTCAATGAACAGTGGAGAAAGACAGACCAAGAAGCCCACGGTAAAACACTAGGGATGACCCACCAATTAGCTAGCACTCGTACAGGATGTCGCCAGCTGAACGAAACGACAGATAATTCGGAAAAAAGTGGAGAAGATGCTGCAAGATTAGATCGGTGAACATTCAAAGAGACATTAGCTCTCTCCTGTTGTTTTTGCAAAGGAGAAGGATAGTACATGGCGTTTTCGTGTCGACCACCGATAACAGTACAAAAGCACTGATGACACCCTTAATTGCTTGAAAGGAGCAAAATATTTCTCAACTATGGACCTGCAGATAGGCTACTGGCAAAGCGAGGGTGACAAGGCTGACCGATGAAAGAAACACTGCCTTCATCACTCCTGGCGGCCCCATGAGTTCAAAATTACACAGTTTGGACTATGTCACATTCCACCTACCTTCGATGTATGTTGGACAACCAGCCTCGACCCCTTAAACGCATGTAACCGCTCAACCCGAAAAAGTGCCTTTTCGTTACCCAGGAAATAAAAATGTTAGAGGAGACAGTGAATGGCGATGGAGTCCCTTACGATCTAGAGAAAATAAGACCAGTCACAGACTTAGGTTCCTCTGCACAATTGTGAGGTGAGAAGTTTTCTCGGAATGTGCTCGTACTACTGGGGATTCATAAAGAACGTCTATACCAATGCTTGTCCTTACAAGAACTAATGCAGGGAGACGTCAAATTTTCCTGGAACGAAGTACAAGAAAGACCTTTCCTTGTCTTTAAGGAGGCGCTAACATTTTCTCCAGCCCTAGCATTGTTTGACGTGAATGTCGAGACAGAACTTCACACCTACACTGTCTTGGAATAGGGGCAGATCTAGTACAAATTCAGGAAAATGCTGAAAAGGTGATAGAGTATGCTTGCAGAGTACCTTCCAAGTTCGAGATGGAACTACTCTAGAAGCGAGAAAGAGTGCTTCGCAGTTCTTTGGGCTAGCAACAAGTTCCGGCCGTATTTATTTGACAAAGCATTCGCCGTTGTGATGGACCACAATTTTCTGATGGCTGATTACCCTGAAGGATTCGTCGGGTTTATTGTTGACTGGCGAGATGGGCACTGAAGCTTTAGGAGTACGACGTCACAGTCGTATACAAAAGAGAACGCAAACACATGGACGCCGGCTGTCTTTCAAGGACTCCTGTGGCGAGACACAGCAGCGTGGATGAAGTCTCAGTCATTGCTGCATTAAATATCATTGCTGCTGAACACAGGAGGGATCCAGCAATGCTGAAAACTATAGAAGCCTTGAAGGAGGGAGAACCGACCAAAAGATAATTCCAATTAACGAACGGCGCATTCTATAAGAGGAACTATGTGCCATTGGGGCGAAAATGATTGTTCATCATCCCAGACCACCTACAGCCAATTGTCCTGAAGTTTTTCGAGACGTTCTAAGATCTGTCATCTGACATTCCTGAAGACTAGACCAAATCAGAAACATGTATCACCAGCCAGGTCTCTTTCGATCCGTTAGATATTACATGACCCTCCGCAAGTAATTCCAACGACAGAAGCACGTCTCATGATTACCTCCGGCATTTGGTACTATTCTAGCCTGTAGCAGAACTATTCCATCGAAGCTGAATCGAGCTCCTTGGGGAGCCCGAAACGACAATGGATGCACGTTCCAGTTTCAACCTGGCGATCCTCAGGTTGACTACGTGAAACAGTTCATCACCAGTACCGAAGGGCAAGGCTGCTGGCTCGCATACTGACCCTGGACGCCCAGCAGAAAACCGAGAGCGTTATGAAGTTAAACAACAGCCAGTGAGACACAGCCCAGGAGAGTTGATATAAATCTTTACGCCTTTGTGGAAAATGGAACTACCGAAAAAGTCACTTTATGTCATATCGTATACTTCGTCGCTTGTCTGATGTCGAATATGAAGTCGACGATTATAACCCCTCATCAAGGAAACAAAAGGCCAGAGACGTCGCCCATGCCCTCACTGTAAAGCCGTATTACAATCCAGAGGCTCAGATTGATGATGTGAGGTTCAAGGAGAACTGAAGCCCCACTCGACGATCATGAAGCTTCGAAGCGAGGGCTACCTTCGAGACTCATCATAGTGAATAGAATGTAACAACATGACCACAATACGAGGATCCGACAACGCCACCACACAGAGGACCACCGAAAAGATCTAGATGCAGAGCGCCGTAGTCTGTTCGAATGAGAATTTCTGAAACAGCAGGTAGCTGCTCACCAGGAGAGGAAGCAATGCCGCGAGTTCTTGCGTACGCTTTGTGGCGTAGTGGTTAGCATCGATTGTTGGCGCGCTTCGGAAAGTCAGTTCAAATCCGAGCACCCGTAATTATTTCTGATTTGGTATTTATCGTTCCTGGAAGGTTCTTGGAATTTCTCATGTTTGAAATATTTGTATACTCTGAAATATTCAATGTTTGTATAAACACCAGCAGTGTGGAATATTCGATGTTTGTATAAATAGCTGCACTCTCCGCCCAGCATTTCAGTTCTGTTCTGTCTATACATGGGCGTCTAAACGTGCTTTCAGTTCTACAAGCTGAAGTTCACAGACGACCCTGTCTTCGGATATGGACTTGGGTTCGAAGTGACAGTAACACACTGTGCCCATCGCGGATACAATGCTATTCCGGAAAGTACTTTGATGGAAGATATATTACCGTACTGTTTTGCCTTTTCTTCGTACTTCGCCAAAATGCAGTATCAATATCGAATACGATTGCACTTAAAAAAAATGTCATTAAACTGAAACCAAGGAAACCTAACGCACGTAGTAGAAAGCATAGTTTAGCCCAGTCATCTAGTACCAGAGTCAGATGTGCCATGTAGCCCCTTAATAATGAAGCGGCTGCTCAGATAATAACCAGTGATACTTTCTAATACTTTCATTTATCAAGTTGCGTTTCAGGATTCGTGATATATCTTCAGTTAATGCATAGAGATTTTCTGTTACTGATTGCTTTTATTTGCTTTGTTTTATGTATGGAATAAATGTGCTTATACTGTCGCTGCACGTTTGAAACATAAAAGCTCTCACAAAAGAAGGGAAAGGAAAAGTAATAGTGCATTTGCTACCACATTCATCATAGAGGAGGGATGTTAAATTATGTTGGCGTAAACTAAAAAAAGGAAATTTCGGAACATACTGGCGAACCACCTGAAGCTGCAGTAAATGCTCTGCCGTAAGTAAGAGTAATGACCTGCTGCCCATAGAGCATATGTATTGAAGATGGATCCAGTGTCGCTCATGTATGGCTTCCTTAGCCTTGGTGTTTCGCATATAAGCGCTGTTGCGCTCTTTCTGGCTGACCTCTGTTGGTTTCTGCTGATTGTACCTGTACTTTATGGCTTGTCCTATTTGTTGAGCTTCCTGTTTCGTTTTCAGTCTAGCGCTGCGCGCTAGATGCTACTCTACAGCACGTCAAGCCGTCGTGTGGTTGTGCGTGGATGAGCTTGTTGGCCCAAGTTCGACGGCAGTCTGTTAGCTGACTGTTGGGTATTATTGTAAAATATGCGAGCAGTCAGCTTGAAAGGATCCGAAGTATCGGGAGTTCACACATCTCGTGACTTTCCCATGTGGTGCATGTACTGCATGTAGTGAAGTCACAAGGAAGGTGTAGCGCGAATCTTAGTGTGGTGTTTCTCTGGAACATACTAATATGTGTGTCTGCTCCACACTGAACGCAAACTATGGGCGCGTGTTCCAGCGCCGGCCTTATCAATGCTAGATATACCGTAATGCCACATTGTAAGGGCGGTGTCGGCTTGGGTCGAGAACAGGGCAGAGAGTGCAGTGATGATACAGCGCCTTCTTCCTGATGTCACAAAATGTCGTCTCCACGTAGGGCGCCTAACCAGTGTCAGCCCCACATACACTCCTGGAAATGGAAAAAAGAACACATTGACACCGGTGTGTCAGACCCACCATACTTGCTCCGGACACTGCGAGAGGGCTGTACAAGCAATGATCACACGCACGGCACAGCGGACACACCAGGAACCGCGGTGTTGGCCGTCGAATGGCGCTAGCTGCGCAGCATTTGTGCACCGCCGCCGTCAGTGTCAGCCAGTTTGCCGTGGCATACGGAGCTCCATCGCAGTCTTTAACACTGGTAGCATGCCGCGACAGCGTGGACGTGAACCGTATGTGCAGTTGACGGACTTTGAGCGAGGGCGTATAGTGGGCATGCGGGAGGCCGGGTGGACGTACCGCCGAATTGCTCAACACGTGGGGCGTGAGGTCTCCACAGTACATCGATGTTGTCGCCAGTGGTCGGCGGAAGGTGCACGTGCCCGTCGACCTGGGACCGGACCGCAGCGACGCACGGATGCACGCCAAGACCGTAGGATCCTACGCAGTGCCGTAGGGGACCGCACCGCCACTTCCCAGCAAATTAGGGACACTGTTGCTCCTGGGGTATCAGCGAGGACCATTCGCAACCGTCTCCATGAAGCTGGGCTACGGTCCCGCACACCGTTAGGCCGTCTTCCGTTCACGCCCCAACATCGTGCAGCCCGCCTCCAGTGGTGTCGCGACAGGCGTGAATGGAGGGACGAATGGAGACGTGTCGTCTTCAGCGATGAGAGTCGCTTCTGCCTTGGTGCCAATGATGGTCGTATGCGTGTTTGGCGCTGTGCAGGTGAGCGCCACAATCAGGACTGCATACGACCGAGGCACACAGGGCCAACACCCGGCATCATGGTGTGGGGAGCGATCTCCTACACTGGCCGTACACCACTGGTGATCGTGGAGGGGACACTGAATAGTGCACGGTACATCCAAACCGTCATCGAACCCATCGTTCTACCATTCCTAGACCGGCAAGGGAACTTGCTGTTCCAACAGGACAATGCACGTCCGCATGTATCCCGTGCCACCCAACGTGCTCTAGAAGGTGTAAGTCAACTACCCTGGCCAGCAAGATCTCCGGATCTGTCCCCCATTGAGCATGTTTGGGACTGGATGAAGCGTCGTCTCATGCGGTCTGCACGTCCAGCACGAACGCTGGTCCAACTGAGGCGCCAGGTGGAAATGGCATGGCAAGCCGTTCCACAGGACTACATCCAGCATCTCTACGATCGTCTCCATGGGAGAATAGCAGCCTGCATTGCTGCGAAAGGTGGATATACACTGTACTAGTGCCGACATTGTGCATGCTCTGTTGCCTGTGTCTATGTGCCTGTGGTTCTGTCAGTGTGATCATGTGATGTATCTGACCCCAGGAATGTGTCAATAAAGTTTCCCCTTCCTGGGACAATGAATTCACGGTGTTCTTATTTCAATTTCCAGGAGTGTATTTGGCGATCCGTGACGAAGGGATGGTATCCACATGATCCATACCGGCTAAAGCTCTGCGAGCAAGCTTCTTCGGGTAAAAGTCAGCACCTCGCTTGGTGGGGTTGGATTGCAAACGCCGCGTAACACAGTTCCTTCAACAAGGATATCTCGAGTAAGCTGGAGATAGGAGACAGCTGCTATAATTCTACGAGCGAACAGAGGGAGATCTTTTGCATACTGCACCAACTGTACATGGGCTGTCCTTGGTATGTTGGAGATAAATCGGGAGTACAACAGGGTGCCGAGAACCGACATTTGTGGTACCCCAGCTCTAATCGGCCATCCTGTGAACCTCCATCCCGGAACGGACGTAAAATGTCCTGTTGTGGAAATAAGATTGCTTCATCTATGGAGCGGATTCCGTGCACACTGCACAAAAAATCTGTAGCGAAGAGTCTCGTGCCAGATACACCTGAAGACGTAAAATAAGGTCCAAAGCATCGCCGCAAGCAATCTGTAAAGCTCTAGGGCAGTCATCACTTTCATCACTCCGCTAGCGCGGTGTATAGTCATGTAGTCAACAGCGGGCAAGGACAAGCCCTAACCGGGCTAGATAGTTTTTGGCCTCTTGACGTCATAAGAGGGAAGTTATTAAAGCGATCAGGCGTTCAATGGAGCCTCTGCTATCGATTTCCCACAGGGAGCCTGTTGAAAGAGAAGTTGCCGATGATGATGATAACGATCTGGGAAGTGTGTGAAAGGGCGAGCCTGGAAACGAAAGGAGAGATAAGCGGTGAAACGTACGATTTTATTGAACTTTTGGGGGAAAAAATGAACGTAATAAACACATCTCGAGCTGTGACAACATCTAACCAGTGAAAAAGTATGGGTCAAGAAAATGCCAAGGAAATCATCAGCTTTACAAACGACAGGCAGTTTGTTAAAAATACGGAACTATTGACTGCAACGGAAACATATGATGCAGATATTACATATGCAGCGGCGACTATTTGACGCACCGAAACAGAGGCAGAGTGTTCCAACTCACTGCAAATAAGCGAAGTTGAGCCCAAAAGACATTCGTTCCGTACGACTCGAAGGTAAATTGGAAGCAACATGCTTCTAAATATAAAAACATTAAAATCATCATATACTTTACAAAAAAACATAAGCTGATCATTTATTTTTTTCACACCTATGTCGTTCATGTCGCTTGGAAATATACTGGGAGTTTTGTTTTTGATGCAGATAAAAGCGGTAAGCCGCGCGGGATTAGCCGAGCGGTCTAGGGCGCTGTAGTCATGCACTGTGCGGCTGGTCCCGGCGGAGGTTCGAGTCCTGCCTCGGGCATGGGTGGGTGTGTTTGTCCTTAGGATAATTTAGGTTAAGTAGTGTGTAAGCTTAGGGACTGATGACCTTAGCAGTTAAGTCCCATAAGATTTCACGCACAATTGAACATTTTTTTAAAAAAGTGGTAAGACGAATTCCATTCAAAGTGGTTAATGAAATAGTTGACGAAGAAGAGTACGCGTAAACTCACAAGTACAAAACAGCTATCACGGTAGAGGAGAAACACGGAATTTGGCAGCATCATGTCACCAAATAATGTCAGCACCCCAAAGACAAGCGTGCTTTTGATGAATTAAAGGAAACGGTATGACTGTTTCAACTTCAGACTTCCGCTACATTTCAGAATTCAATCCCGATTTCGTTATAAGTACGGACCAATCCGGGTGCCTGTATCACATCTCTAGAAAGAGAACGTTATCGTTTCGAGAAGAGAAGGTTACGGTAATAGCTTTCGGCCAGCTGAATCACTTGACGCAGTCGTACACTGCCCAGTACCGATTAACCAACAGTTCATGTTGGTCTCCAAGAGGTCAGTGGCAAATTTTGTCCTAGAGTCCAACAAGAGGTAACCAATTAATGGAACGACATCAGAATGTGTATGCAACACTCACAAAATCTGGAACATTCACAAAAGAAATCTATCAGATGTTGCTGGACAAAGTTTTGCGACCACAGTAAAAATAGATCCATTTCTGTATATTACCGACTGGTGGAGTGGGCAAAGCGACCCCTCCTTAAACGACGAGCTATTTGTCGATGTAGTCGGAATACCGGCGTATTCATGAAAAGTAATTCCGCCAAAGTGTATGCCGTTCTGTCGACCCTCCGACGTAAGCTTTTAACGGCAGGTGATGACTTACATTCGTCAATTACACAAGTGCTCTATTCTCATCACACAGTATTGGGAAATTACACGCACAAATGATGCAATCACAATACACGTCTTGATTCATCGTTAATTACGAGCTCCAGCGTTCCATAAAATGTTTCGATGTGCCTGGTTTGACGCGAAATATACAAGATATTTAGCAGTGTTAATGGGGTTGTTGTTTCTTATGATATTCACACTAGAAATGTGACTGTGGCATATGTGTCCTCGCCCGCCGCGCGGGATTAACCAAGCGGTCTGAGGCGCTGTAGTCATGGACTGTGCGGCTGGTCCCGACGGAGGTTCGAGTCCTCCCTCGGGCATGGGTGTGTGTGTTTGTCCTTAGGATAATTTAGGTTAAGTAGTGTGTAAGCTTAGGGGCTGATTACCTTAGCAGTTAAGTCTTATAAGATTTCACACACACTTGAACACTTGTCCTCGCCCGTTGCTCTTGGTGCTCCGAGTTTTTGTGCTTTGTATGTTTTTATGGTAGGTATCACCCTCGGACAAGCACTGGTGGTCTTGAAGTAGAAAAAGAAAAATCAAAGAAAAAATGGGAATACTAGAATTTATGTTTTTCCCTTTCAGTGTCTGTTAATTATGTAAGAATAGCGATTGTAAAATCTATTTTTAATAAGATCTGAAATGCTTGTTTCATTTGTCAACAATCCATTGTATTCACATACTTCCGCGAAGCAAAAGATAAAAAGTACGTACGACAGGATTTGAACACGGGGCACAAAATCTCGGGCCTGTGCATTTAGCCACTGCGCTACCGACTCCCTTGGTTTTACGCAGCTTGAGCTGTCTGGTGAAGCTCTACCGAACTTGGACAGTTACTTTATCGGTAACTATTGAGTGTTGGCACCTAAGCGAAATTAGGTGCCTCTTTACTTTCATTTTTATTTCACCTGGCGAAGTTTCGAGTGTATCAAAGAGCGATCTATGGTAGTAAGTTCCTATGGGGCCATATCGCTGAGGTCATCGGTCCCTAGGCTTACACACTACATAATCTAACTTAAACTAACTTACGCTAAGGACAACAAACACACCCATGCCCGAGAGAGGACTTGAACCTCCGACGGGGGGAATCTTCGAGAACCGTGGAAAGGTGCCCTAGTCCGCGCGGCCACACCGCGCGGCAGCAATCTATGGTAGGTTCTCCGTGTAAGCCAACGTGGTGTCCTTCCTGATCTTGGGTATGGCTGCCACTTGCGCATGTTCCCGCACGAATAAGTTTGTTGCCGCCTTAAACTGCAGGTTGCCCGATAACTACGAAAGCTGATTTCAGATTGAAGGAAGAAAAGACCATACAACTTGCTTTAGTATTGCACCTAGTAAAGCCAATAAGTACTTCACAGAATGTTGTCGTGTTCAATAGTTTCATCGAACAAGCAACTGAGGTTTCAAAAAGCATGAAATGCCAAAATTGAGGAAAACCATATCCCCAGGACACATTTCTGGATGACATTGCTCTAGCGGCTTATGACGATGATATACAGTATGTAACATATATTAATGAAATCTGCCGCTTCCACTCAGAAACAAACTTAAGATGGCCACTGAAAACAAACATGTTCAAATGTGTGTGAAATCTTATGGGACTTAACTGCTAAGGTCATCAGTCCCTAAGCTTACACACTACTTAACCTAAATTATCCTAAGGACAAACACACACACCCATGCCCGAGGGAGGACTCGAACCTCCGCCGGGACCAGCCACACAGTCCATGACTGCAGCGCCTGAGACCGCTCGGCTAATCCCGCGCGCCACTGAAAACTCCATCGGTCAAGATATATAACACATACAAAATTATCGCTAAAATGAACAATATTTTGGATACATTAGTAAATCAGGACATAGAACGTTGCTGATCACTATTTCCGGTACAAAGCCAATGACAGGCAAACAACTTGTTCTTAAAAGATATCTAGCGATCGCAACATTTGTTCATTGCTCGTAGTAGTGGCTTTCTTTATTTTTGCTTATGGTAGCAATTATCCTGCCCCCTAAAGCCGTAAAGACGCTCGTTTCGTCAATAATTCGGTAATTATCTTCGCTGTTAATTAATCAGCGTTCATGTAGTAAGTCTTTCAGACATACATCTGTTTCGTTAGCAATAGCCGCCGAAGAAGACTTCACCTCATCCCATGCTACTCCACGTGAAAACTCTTCTACAACCTTTATTATCACCAAAATCAAAGCAAGTAGTCATGCTATCACTTCTTTCAAAATATTTCACTAAAGTTCTGCAGATACCATTAATCATATACGCGCGAGCATGTACATACCAAACTGGCCACAACCGCAGGATCCGATTAAATGGAAGAACATACCTGAAAACAAAGAAACAGGGCTCAATACAAGTATAACATATGTCTTTACAAGCGAAGCTTCTTACAGTTGTCAACACCTTTCACCCACACTGAGACAGATTCCGATTCATTTATTTTACGATTTTAATAAATGTTAACGTGATCACTCTTTTGAGTAATTTCTGATCGTGTACTGTCCACTGGCGTTATTCTACATGAAAACTCTTAAGGTCATCTTATAGACAGTCCTCTGACTCGCTGCTCTGATTTTTTTAATTGAATAACAAGGTCATTTCAGAAACTACCAAATGTTATTTCACTAACTGGCAGGGCTTGCACGAATCGCTTGTTTTAATATTCAGTGATCCCTATTAGTTGTTAAACGCAATTAAAAAAGTTTTTTTTCTCTTCTAAAAAAATGAATTCATGTTTAAATTTCAGAAATGCACTTATGACTGTCGACTAGAACACTTCGACGGCCGCTGACGTTTTTGTGACTGATTTCATACTTATGTAGCCCCTTTCATAGTTACTGGTGTACGCCAACCTGTACCCCTAGCTAGACGACGTTCGTTTGAGCAGTTGCCAGCGTGCTCCTGCGCATGCGCAGAGCTGAATTCGCGTACGAGCAGTGCCTTCTTCCGCTTCTGGCTACTTGACGTGCGGCAGTTAGCCATATGAGCAGTAGCAGCAAGCATTCAGATGCTACCAGGAAAAATTTTTCTGCCGCACCCAAGTTGCCAGATTCGCTTGCGCAGAGTAGTCTGAGTTGTAGTGGAGTATGGTTAGTCTCCACGTGACCCATGTATAAGTTTCGCGATACTGCTGTCTTCTCTCCGTTACAGCTCCTACGTCAAATGGGAAAAAAATGTCTGTGGCCGGAAGCCATCAAGTGAATCAATATATACTCCCATAATCACAGAAGAGTAAAATATGTTAGTAGTTTCAGTTTTATGATTTTATATTATTTTCACATTATTAGCAACCAACCATTAATCATCTTGCAGACTAATGAAGTTATTTTTGTCGACTTGCTAAAGAAATTTGCTTCTATTATATTTTATGCCGACGCAGTCAATTTATTTGAAACGGAGTGTTTCATTCCACACTATTGGGTTGTTTCAACAGTTCACTCAATTTCAAGCGCGCATTTTCATTTCCAGCACTTATGGCATTATACCACAATTAAGAACCAAAGATAATACAGTACTGGTATTCCAAAAAATTGACATCCAGAAAACCACACAGAAAAGCCTATTGTCAGGTATTTCAATGTGAATCTGGACATACAAACGTGCACTTTAAGCCGAATTATGTGTTTTAGTACAGTTTACGAAATTACAATGTTCTTGGAGTAGTCTCCGATGCCCTGTTTCTTTTATGACGTTGTAAGATCTCTTAATGCTATATACATGTCAGCATACGTAAATACTCACTTGAAGCTGACTAAGCAGGCAAATTTGGTCAGTAGTATTGAAATAAATATTTTGTTTCAAATGTATTGACGACTTTGGCAGAATTTCACAAATGTGTCTTCCTTGAAAAACATTCTTTTTCGATCACAAGGTAACTGTCTAGTAATTTCTCTAGACTTGACGTTATTTCTTAATTTCTGTTGTTTACATCTTAAATTTATGAATGCCATTCTTTGGTGAATTGTAGACTGGCAGCACACGGTGTTTTATCATTTTAACTCCTCACATGGCTTTATATTTATTCTTCGAGAGAATATAAACTGCCAGTTGTACAGTTTCTTTGTCTCAAAGATAACCTTCTTCATTTTTTACACGTTTTGAAATAGTCACGAAATAATTTACTGTCCTTTGTTCTGGTGTAGGCTACACAAGGTAACGTTTTTCCTTTTTATTTTTGCAAGAAATGTCTATTCCTGTTTGCAGTGCTCTGTAGATGTAAACCCAACTGGAAATGCTACAAACAATATTGCAGAGTACGAATTTAAAAATACCTATGTTTAGGTCGCCACATAACAAAACAGTAGAGCACTTTGAACTGTAGAGTCTAGTTTTGAAATGAATATTATGCCAAAACTGCTTCCTTATTTTGCGTTCCTAATCTGGATAGTTTAATAAGTTTAAGTTTCATAAGTCACGACTGCAAAATACTAACACGAATTCTTTACAGACGAATGGAAAAACTGGTAGAAGTCGACTTCGGGGAAGATCAGTTTTGATTCCGTAGAAATGTTGGAACACGTGAGGCAATACTCACCCTGCGATTTATCTTAGAAGATACATTAAGGAAAGGCAAACCTACGTTTCTGGCAATTGTAGACTTAGAGAAAGCTTTTGACAATGTTGGCTGAAATAATCTCTCTCGATATCTGAAGTTGGCAGGGGTAAAATACAGGGAGCGAAAGGATATTTACAATTTGTACAGAAACCATATGGCAGTTATACGAGTCGAGGGTCATGAAAGGGAATCAGTGGTTGGGAAGAGAGTGAGACAGCGTTGTAGCCTATCCCCGATGTTATTCAATCTGTACATTGAGCAAGCAGTAAAGAAAACAAAAGAAAAATTTATAGGAGGAATTAAAACCCATGGGGAAGAAATAAAAACTTTGAGGTTTGCCGATGACATTGTGATTCTGTCAGAGACGGCAAAGGACCTGGAAGAGCAGCTGAACGGAATGGACAGTGTCTGGAAAGGAGAATATAAGAGGAACATCAACAAAGCAAAACCAGCATAATGGATTACACTCGAATTTTATCAGGCGATGCTGAGGGAATTACATTAGGAAATGAGACATTTAATGTAGTAGATGAGTTTTGCTATTTGGGAAGCAAAGTAACTGATGATGGTGGAAGTAGAGAGGATATAAGATGTAAACTGATTATGGCAAGGACAGCTTTTCTGGAAAAATTTGTTAACATCGAGTATAGATTTAATGTCAGAAAGTCTTTTCTGAAAGTATTTGTTTGGGGTGTAGCCATGTATGGAAGTGAAGCATGGATGTTAAATAATCAGACAAGAAAAGAATAGAAGCTTTTGAAAAGTGGTGCCATGCTACAGAAGAATGTTGAAGATTAGATGGATTAATCGCGTAACTAGTGAGGAGGTACCGAATAGAACAGAGGAGAAGAGGAATTTGTGGCACAACTTGACTAGAAGAAAGGATCGGTTGGCAGGACATGTTCTGAGGCATCAGGGGATTACCAATTTGGTAATGGAGGGCAGCGTGGAAGACCAAGAGATGAATACAGTAAGCAGATTCACAAGAATGTAGATGCAGTATGTACTTGGAGATGAAGAAGCTCGCCCAGGATAGAGTTGCATGGATAACTGCATCAAACCAGTCTCTGGACTAAAGACCAAAACAACATCTGGACAGTATATGATAAAACAATTGCTCCAAGTGCAGCTCCGTATGTCTCGTCTCAACAACATGGCATCACATAGCTATGTAATGCCCCATCACGCACGAAATTCCAAACAGAAATGCGACGAAAAGCGTATCAAAAATGGTTCAAATGGCTCTGAGCACTATGGGACTTAACTTCTGAGGTCATCAGTCCCCTAAAACTTAGAACTACTTAAACCTAACTAACCTAAGGACATCACACACATCCATGCCCGAGGCAGGATTCGAACCTGCGACCGTAGCAGTCACGCGGTTCCAAACTGAAGCGCTTAGAACCGCACGGCCACACCGGCCGGCAAAAGCGTATCAGTAGAGCAAACACCAAGCGCAGGCTTCCTACGTCATAGCAGCCATGCATGCGCAGTAACGCTTGTTTTCTGGCGCTCTCTGGCAATTGCTTACACGAACCTTAGCACGCTACATCATTGACAGTATATCCAATTAATACATTTCGTACTACCAACTGTGGCTTCGGCAACATGTAACTCTTCTGTTTACAAATTACTTAGTGTAATCAGAAACTTGTCATAGATTTTCGTTGGTCCACATCTTTATGTAACACTATCTCAAGACCACATTCACAACATCTGCTACCAAATTAGATTTTGATTCGGCAATCTGGGATGAAAAGCAGTTCAAGCATTCGAATAAACCAATGGGATTAAAAAGATAACTGGGAACATCGCAAATAACGGATAATTCCTGATCCATCGTCTTCTACTTCAGAATCCAGCGCTTAAAGAGACGTAATTTCGTGTATCCTGTAACATCTTGTCAGCAATTCGAGTCAATAAATGATGTAATTGTTAAACGGTAAATTTTTCATAAAATACTTAATCGAAAGCAGAAAGTAGTTCCACTTGCTTAAGGAGCATAACTCAAAAATGAAATCTACTACACAAGAGGACGTATGTGCAAATATTGTTACGATACATAAGTACAGAAACCCGCTCCCGACAAGCAGAAAACCAGAATAGGTTCCTCCCATTTCATTTTTCATCGGTGAAGGTGTGGAATCTATAGGGAGTAATACACGAAGAATGCACAAGAAGAACAATGCAGCACATACATCCATAACGGAAGGAAACTAGATCACAAATAAAATGGCTCGTGATTCAGCAACATGCCTTACGCACGTCTTGG
The DNA here is from genome assembly GCF_021461385.2 of Schistocerca piceifrons. Lineage (NCBI taxonomy): Eukaryota > Metazoa > Arthropoda > Insecta > Orthoptera > Acrididae > Schistocerca > Schistocerca piceifrons. The sequence continues at coordinate 754,781,505 of NC_060138.1, forward strand.
ATTAGGTTGGCAGCTGTCGCCGTGACATCTTTGTCTTCCAAATTGGAAGCTGATGACAATGGGATGAGGGAGCGCTCTTTCCCAGTAAATTTGTTAGAAAGACAGTGCGTAAGTGGCGGCTTGGAGAACAAAGGCAGTTTTTGGTGCACGAATTCTTTCGCCCTGAAAGCGCTGCAGAGTACACACACACACACACACACACACCGAAGCACTAAATAAATTGGTATAGGCATGCGTATTCAAATACATAGATATGTAAAGAGGAAGAATACGGCGCTGCGGTTGGCAACGCCTATGTAGGAGAAGTGTCTCGCGCAGCTGTGATAGATCGGCTACTGCTGCTGCAAAGGTAGGCTATCAAGATGTAAGTTGAGTTTGAAAGTGGTGTTAGCCGGCCGAAGTGGCCGAGCGGTTCTAGGCGCTACAGTCTGGAACCGCGCGCCCGCTACGGTCGCAGGTTCGAATCCTGCCTCGGGCATGGATGTGTGTGATGTCCTTAGGATAGTTAGGTTTAAGTAGTTCTAAGTTCTAGGGGACTGATGACCTTAGAAGTTAAGTCCCATAGTGCTCAGAGCCATTTGAGCCATTTTTTGAAAGTGGTGTTATAATCGGCACACGAGCGATGAGACACAGCATACCCGAGGTAGCGATGAAGTGGGGATTTTCCCGTACGACCATTTCACGAGGGTGGAGTGAATATCAGGAATCCGATAAAACATCAAATGTCCGACATCGCCGCGGCAGGGAAAAGATCCTGCAAGAACGGAACCAACGACGACTGAAGAGAATCATTCAGCGTGACAGAAGTGCAATCCTTCCGCAAATTGCTGCAGATTTCACTGCTGGGCCATCAACAAGTGTCACCGTGCGAACCATTCAATGAAACATCATCGATGTGGACTTTCGAAGCCGAAGGCCCACTTGTGTATCCTTCATGACTGCACGCCTCGCCTGGGGCCGGCCCGTCAACACCGACATTGGACGGCTGATTACCGGAAACATGTTGCCTGGCCGGGCGAGTCTCGTTTCAAATTGTATCGAGCGGATAGAAGTGTGCGGGTATGGAGGCAATCTCATGAATCTGTGGACCCTGCATGTCTGCACGGGACTGGAAGCTGGTCCAGGCTCTGTAATGGTGTGGGTATGTGTGCAATTGGAGCAATATGGGACTCCTGACACGCCCAGATACGACTCTGACCGGTGACACATACGTAAGCATCCTGTCTGATCACCTGCATCGATTCATATCCATTGTGCATTACGAAGGACTTGGGCAATTCCAGCAGGACAGTGCGACACCCCACACGTCTAGAACCGCTACAAAATGGCTGCAGAAACACTATTCGCTGGCCATCAGACTCCCCAAACACGAACATTATTGAGCATAACTATGATGCCTTGCAGCGTGCTGTTCAGAAGAGACCTCCATCCCCTCGTACTCTTATGGATTTACGGAAAGCCCTGCAGAATTCATGGTGTCAGTTCCCTCCAGCACTACTTCAGATATTAGTCGAGTCCATGCCCCGTCGTGTTGCGGCACTTCTGCGCGCTCGTGGGGGGCCTACACGATTTTAAGTATGTGTGCCAGTTTCTTTTGCTCTTATATTGTTGGGCTCAGTCTCTAAAGCTCTACAGAGCTTACATTTCGTAGCAAAGATGAAAAGAACACAACTTAGCCAATTTAAGGGCATACATGTTCAAATAGGAATTTTTAGCTCGTTTTGCATTCAACACAAGTGCCATTATTTTATCGAACGTAAATTAATTACATTTTATAGCTTCTAACTTATTCTGTTTTAGACTCGTATGTAGACAATCTTTGGTTTCTCATCTACATGTATACCCTGCAAGGCACTTTATGATGAACGTCGGAGGGTACTTTTCATATCACTGTCACTTCCTCCCTTCGATTTTCAAGTCGCTAATTGTCTGCGGGAAGAACGATTGTTAGTATGCCCCCGTGTGAACACGAATATGGGTTCTCTTTATTTTTCTGTTGAATAAGTGGGCAAATATTGCACTATAATAACTATAGATCTGGGATTGTGGTCCCAATGGTTAAAAACATTTTAACAAAGTATATACCTTAACAGTACATACTGTTGTTCATGAAGCTGTCAGTCATCTGTAGTACAGCTGAAATTGGTTGGTTGGTTGGTTCGAGGGGAGGGGACCAAACAGCGAGGTCATCGATTCCATCTGATTAGGAAATAATGTGGAAGGAAGTCGGCCGTGCCCTTTCAAAGGAATCATGCCGGCATTTGCCTGAAGCGATTTACTCCCCGAATGGGAGTCCAGTGTGCTAAACATTGCGCCACCTCGGTCGGTCAGCTGATATTCCGATACAGTTTTTCATCTGCTACTAATAAGGATTTCTCTACAGTACATTGCGTAAATGGAACTGCGTGCTAGTCCTGCATAACGTGTAGCGTGCAAAAGGTGGTGGTCCGGACTCGGATCGAATCCGCGTGTACGGTTGATGACCGTGAGCTGCGGATTGATACACCGTCCACTCTTGAGTGTGGTTTTTAGGCGTTTCCCCACACTCATTTAAACAAATGCTGGATTTGTCCCAAAATTCCGCCTCGGAAAATAGGATACATAAAACTGTTACATGATATACAGAAAGATAGCATACATGATTTCCCTCCCTTAGCTTAACTTCACGAGTGTGGCGTCAGGAAGAACAGCCGGCCAAAGAGTTAAATAATAAAATGAAATTTGCCACATCCTGCAAAAAAGGTACCTTAATAGAACTCTAAGGAAAAGGAAAAAATGGAACAAAAAAAGGTCTACAATGAAACCATTGGTTCTTTTGCGCTTTGTTAATGCTATTTATCTTACTGCGACTGATTATTTCTGATTTTCTGTGTTGACAGCAGTTCATATGAGCAATGCACTATAGAAAAATCCTTAGACGTTGCAGATGACAAATTATTTCGAAATACCAGCTGTATGATAGGTAGATAGCTAGATGAACAGCATTACATACCTTTAAGGTACAGAATGCCTTTAACATATGATCACAGTCCTAAAACTGTATGTACTATGATGCAACATTTTACCTGGTGTACGACAGAAAAACAAAGGAAACCCACTGACAGTGAAACCTACGTGAAACATGTATGGATGCAAAAATAAAACAAATGTGTTTGCTCAAGCAGAACCATTCGAAAGCATATTTCCCGCCATGTTTTTTTAGTTGAAACGTTTAGCATTATTTGACAATAACATCGCTGAGGATTTGGTGTTCAAACGCACTTTTTCATGTAACTCCTCACAAACTATGGTATAATTTGGTAAGAAAATGAATAGGGCAGAAAAAAAATTTGCTGTATGTCTCAGATCGGTGAATTCTCTGTGTTGTACTCCTGACAGAGAGAGGATGCAGAAGGATACCTATCTTAAATACCAGAGTCAAAGAGTTTATAATGTATATTGACAAAAAATGCAAGCAAAGCCGCGATGCGGGGTAGGGCGGTAGCGCGTGGAGGAGGGCAGGGACGGGTCGGCTGCGCAGCGGCGTGCGTGGCGTGGCGTAGCGATCAATGCGCAGCTGTGGCCGCGCCGGACTGGGTCACTGGCCAGCGCAGCCGAATCCATGCAGCTATCTCCGGACACATTTTCTTTCGTCTTTTCCTAATAGCTAACACTTGCACTGTTTAAAACTGTCCTGACTGCTCCTTTGGATCCTCAAATATATATAGTACTCAAATGTATGTAGTATGTAACGTTTAGAATGTATGGCGGGTGATGGTATGCATCTTGCCTATTACTAAGTTGGTTGTGATTACTATCATGAATAGAGTGCGTCTGGAAAGCTTTTCGTGCTAATACGTTACGCTATCCGCATGGACAGCCGAATGTCATGCTCTACATCTGGATGTAACTGTAGCGGAGATTTATCCAAATAAACAGAAGTACTAGTAATCAAACACTTGGAAGAACTCTGCTGAGCAAGTAATGTTGTACTTAAAAGTCCCAAGCCGTACAGATGGATAATATTCATTCAGACTGCAGCGAAAGGAGACGGCCGCATCGATTCCAGCGAAGCCGTGCAGAAATGTTCACAACAGTGTTCACAGGTGCGTGATGGCGAACGTCACGAAGACGCTTCGTCATGTTGCTGAGACGGTATGTAGAGCAGTATAGTGTCAACGGTGCCTTATGTAATGTCTTGAATGAAAAGGCGAATCTTTATGCACTGAACAACGCTCCGCAAAAAAGAAGAGCATCCTTTCCGCATTATTGATCTCTACAATAACGATTTCATTAAACAATTAGCAGTCCTAACTACCAAATTCATGCTCGCTGACACATTATGTTCTACAACACATCATCCCTTATCGACGTAACAGGAAACATATAAGCCGCATGGTTCCTTCACCACGAACACGAATCCAGCGAACAGTAACAAAGTAGTGCTATGATAGACGGTCGTGACGCTGTGGGAACCCTGAGCTGAAACATACGTGACCACGCCCTGTTTTCTTGACCACGCGCCACGCCCACGTTACACATACCCTTACTAGCTCTCCGTATGTACAAAACTGAAAAAAAGTCAATCTCATTGTAAGCCATTATCAGTGATGCCCCTTTTTGATCAACGCCCTTCAGGTTCATTAGGCGTATGCTACATTTAGTCGGGGTACTGTATTTCTGAGCGGCTCGTTGGACAGCCAAGGCCTTCTGGCGTGCCGGCAGTACTGGGACGCCGCGGACTGCGGGCAATTACGGCGACGGCGGCCGCGGCGCTCGTCTGCGCTCCCCCAGACTGCGACAGTGGGCCAACCCTGCAGCGGCTGAGCGAGGCCAGGCCCGGCGCGTATCGATTGCCAGACACTCTCACTCTCGCTGCCCCGGACGCCGGGGGCGCCGGCGCCGCTCAGCTGGCCGCCAACTCTCTTCACCACGTCCATACGACGAGTTTACCGGTGTCCGTGACAAAACAGTTCAAATGGCTCTGAGCACTATGGGAGTTAACTTCTGAGGTCATCAGTCCCCTAGAACTTACAACTACTTAAACCCATCTAACCTAAGGACATCACACACACCCATGCCCGAGGCAGGATTCGAACCTGCGACTGTAGAGGTCGCGCAGTTCTAGACTGAAGCGCCTAGAACCGCTCGGCCACTGTCTGTGACAGATTAGTCATTAGGATCCAGACATGCTTCTACAGTCTATAAAATATGAATTGTGATGACAGGCTTTCCCGGCGTAGCTGCCGCTTCTAGAGTTGTCGGGTGTACTGCTGGATCTGATCGTCTAAAGTCCTGATATTTCGGCGGGCACCCGTTCCGCCTTCATCAGCTGCTTCTCATTCCATCAGCAAAACCTGATGCTGACGGGAAGTCTCTCGGCCGAAATATCATGGACTTTCGACGATCGGACCCGGTAGTACACCCGACAACAATGGAAGAAGCTTTATACTAATTGCTAAAGAAACACCCTCCCGTCTTGAATAATAGATGACGTTGTTTTTGAAATCTCTTCGCCGGCCGCGGTGGTCTCGCGGTTCTGGGCGCTCAGTCCGGAGCCGCGCGACTGCTACGGTCGCAGGTTCGAATCCTGCCTCGGGCATGGATGTGTGTGATGTCCTTAGGTTAGTTAGGTTTACGTAGTTCTAAGTTCTAGGGGAATGATGACCTCAGAAGTTAAGTCTCATAGTGCTCAGAGCCATTTGAACTACCAAGAAAATCGTCAATGGAGTTGACGGAGTTAGCCACTAATAAATCATTTTATGCTACTCTTGAACTCAGCTGAATTTTATTAATAGGTCAGACTTTTTATGATTGTTGGCGTATTACTGAAAATGCGTGTTACTCTATAATCGACACGTTTCTGGACCCAAGAAACTGACTTCAATTCTTTGTGAAGCCTAATATGCATCAGGTAGACCACGCTGGAAAACCACAAGCAATTCGCTCCCACTTAGTTGATGCCTGATAGCTTTTGACCATAAGAAATCGCTACGAATAATGGAGGTACAGTAGGCCTGCAGTATCATAGCAGTTCAGTAGACCGCAGTGTGTCTCCAATCGATAACACGACACTGCGGCATATGTACTCTGTTCAGTCTATAAAACTGCCTCGACAGATCCTTTCAAGCTATGGTCTGGTGCGGACAGTTACTTTATACAAGAAAAGTTGGCAGCGCGGGAAGTTGTCTACCGAATTGCGTACATCCCAGCTATGCAATTCTAACACTCTCTATTGAGAGAGAAAACACTGAAGATCTGTCTCGTAGCGGTCGCCTGCGGTCATTTACATCAGCCTATGAACACTGCTTATAAATTATGGCACGTAGGCATATCGAGGAGAATGTAATGGAATTGTGGAGGCAACTGGGACGACTGTTGCGACCCGCACAGTACGCAAACTTCTCCACACCATCCATTTGGCCTCTAAGAGTCCACTACGGCGAACAGTACACAGCCCCCATCAAATGAGCACCGTGAGGGCGAATAAAGTGGGCAAGGTATCAGTTGGAATGGATCTTATATCAATGGGTTCGGGTTCTTTCACTAAAGAGTGCAGTCTTTTTATGACGCCTGATGATCGTCGTACAAGAAAGTGGAGGCAGGTAGGTACTCAACGTACGTTTAAGCATTCAGTCCCACGAGTTCAGCAGGGAGTTGTCATATTTTGGGCTATCATAATGTACGAGTGTAGGTCGTTCCTCACTGCTGTCGAGGGTAATTTGAGGGCTGAGCTGTGTCGGGAGAAGATTCTCCAACCTATTCAGCACATGGGTTCGACTTTCAAGGCGATGCGGCAGAAGAACACAGCGCCCACCTATTGAATTCAGTCCCGATGAGGTATAACAGCCTTTGCTGACACTTTTCCGTATGTTGCTCCAGTGTCTACTAATGTCTGTGCAAAAACATTCACCTCATATAGTTTGTACGATATTAAGTCTTACGTACACACTCAGCCAAGAGCTTATCAATAACCATCTCCCGAGCAGATTTAGGAAAGCGTTTTTTGTTAACACAAGACGCTTGTTTATTAGACACGTGGAGAAGGCGAGAAATGTGCTAAATGCCACTTGACCCTTTAGTATGAACGTAAATTTCACAGCAGCGAACAGCTAATAAAATTACCGTTCTCCCGTCGCTATCCGCTGTAATCTTAAATACCGTCTAAATTGAACTTGCAAAGCACGTTTAGTTTCTGCTCTCTTCTTTTGCGGTAAAAAAAAAAAAAAAAATGAAAAAGTCGTAGGTAACGTAAATTAGCTTACACACTCCGAAACATAGTTCGACTAAGTATTGCTCTACTGGCCGGCCGTTTAGGATAGTAGCTCGCAACTGCGATCAGTGCTACCACCAGACCGTAACACACCTGTGTTACCACGCAGCATTCTCCGGCCCGGGCCAATGCGTCATCGCGACCTAGACCTTTGTAACCCAGTGCGGTGCAATGCGGCCGCAACGCAAGAGCAGCCTCTGTGCGCCACTGGATCTATATAATTAACCTAAGAAAACCACGTTTCTCGATATGCAATACTGGAATGCTGCTTAATCTTCTCATTTTGACAGTTGAAAAATCATTAACATTTGTATCGATCCCAGAATGTCTTTTTCTTCAAAGGAACATTAAAATTCGCACAGTAGCCGACTGGAGTTGTTGGCATTAAGTCACACTACGTTTCGCCGGGTATTCGTTAACCCATATTGAGAAAATGTTAGAGTGACCTTTGATCCACAGGAATTAGACTCGTTTATGTCGGCAGTCGCATTGATCTGATGTTCTATTTAACACAAACTATAATGGTCACTGGCCAACGGCCTTGCCGCAGTGAGAACACCGGTTCGCGTCAGATCACCGAAGTTAAGCGCTGTCAGGCTGGGCTAGCACTTGCATGGGTGAACATCCGGCCTGTCGAGCGCTATTGGCAAGCGAGGTGCACTCAGCCCTTGTGAGGCAAATTGATGAGCTACTTGACTGTGACGTAGCGGCTCCGGACTCGTAAACTGACATAGGCCGGGAGAGCAGTGCTCTCACCACTTGCCCCTCCGAATCCGCATCCAGTGACGCCTCTGGGCTGAGTATGACACGACGGCCGGTCGGTACCGTTGGGCCTTCCAAGGCCTGTTCGGAGGGAGTTTAGTTTTTTATTATGGCCATTCGTTCTGAAGTCCAATTTCTTTTGCTTCAAGTTTTTCAAAGAACTGCACTAGGTTGTGACGGTTAGGATATAGTCTAATCGCTTCACTACATATCGAAGGGTTTCCTTGACCGCCAGATCTTCATCAGTGGAAAAGCTGACTTCGACTGAAAGCTCAAACAATCACGTGATAGCCTAACACCTCAACAGTAAGTGAAGCCACAGCTGACACAAGAAAATGCGCGTCACTCTTCGAACCATAACGCCATAAAACCATCACATCAGTGCCGCTATTCACGAGAGTTTGAGGTAATTAACGGACCTCGGCTATCAATTATCCAACATGACACGGCCATGTCAACATGCTGTCGACCAGCAGACTACGCTATTTGACTCAGTTTCTTAGCGAAGTGGTAAAATGTTCCGGTTGGGGCGTTGGTAGCATTACAGCTTCCTGAATGGGCGTAAAAACAACGGCCAAAGACTTGACACCTGCTTCATTACGTCCGCTTCCGCACGCCCAAACAAACAACACCTTCGCCGCACCATCAGTCAGAATTAGTGTTGTCCTCAGGCTTAGGGAAAAGTAAAGCATAGACTTCATCACACGACATAGGACATTAATGAATATCCAAATATGTTCGTAAGTTCCGATGCATACCACTGCCGTTAAGAAAATTACTCAAGACGCGGTAAGGTGGCATTCCTCGATGTAAAGGTTGCAAATAATGAAATCTGGAACGCTCATCAACCGTAGTGTATGTATCAAGGATGTGCGTCCATGCTTTCGTTACAAGCACCCATTACGTCGAAGAAAGTCCTATTAGGTAATTGTCATACGCTGAAGTATATTGTGCGCCTGTAGCTCATAAACACATGATATAAGTGGTACCCTTACGTGAAACCCATACTAAGAGTTCGCTATATTGCGCTCAAGCCACCACTGTAATCGACGCTTCAACGTTCTTTCTAATATTTTAGGACGATGGACCGAGAGGCACCACTGAATATGAATTTCTGTTGAGTATTAGACACACTTCCTAAATGCGCCAGTCGTCTGCTAATTTGGCTTTTCTACATAAATAACTGAAATGTCACACAAATTATGCAACCCTTCCTCTGGTACAATGGCTAACACACTGTAGTGTAGGTCTTCGTAGCGAAGGGCACCGCAAATGGTACATTTGTGCCTGTTTTTAGATGGCTTCAGCATCGTACATGTCGAATTCTGAGACGATAAAGTTGTTCTAGCCACCCCTGTAAACCTTTACCTGACAGACGTACATTTTACATTCGCGCAACACACAAAAAAAGGTCCAGCGACTTAACATGAAAGATGATGGGTTCGCTAGAGTACTATAATTCCTCTCATCTTCAGGACAAATTTGAAGCGACGTTTGGAAAAGCTGGATGACTTATTAATTAGATAAATCAACCGGTAATGATGCGCAACGGCCAATCCTTGTGTCAAAGTTGAATGGAAATGTGCCTCTGCGTGTTTTATGTGCCTTCCAATCTCCCTTCCGCCTCTTCCATCTCCATAATGGTGTGAAGAGGTCAATACTGCGCAATGTAGGACTCAACGGACACGGGCACGACTCCAACTAATTCCTGTCAAGAGGAGATCGAAGATACGTGTACCTCTTCGATTAAGAGCATGGTAGCATGCAGCACAATGTGTGTTTACTACGGCATGTTCGAGAATATTTTCCCACATAAATGACTCATCATTTAGCTCACTCCAAGCGGCTCCTCTTTTCCCTAGTAAACTTTCACCCGTGTCAGATTTCGCTAGCGATTGTGATGCCCACTGTCGGCAAATCCTGCACCTGGGCAGCGGCAGCGTTGTGTCGCTTGGGCCTTAAACCGGCCGTGGTGTTTACGGACTGTGGAAAGACTATTGGCTCTAAGAGATTGTACACTTTCAAGTACAACACAAAGTGAGCTGTACACCACCGCCAATTCGTGAAGGAAATCTGCGATTAGCGTTATCTAGTGCATTTTTCTACACACTCGAAATTCCAAATAGCCCAGAAGAGCAATTGTGTTCTCTATGATAATTACTTTCCTATTCTTGTGCGGCATTATATAATTGTGAGGCATCCTTGCTAGAATTACTACTCTTAACATCTACTGATTTTCTTTATTTTTCACAAGAGGTAAAGGAGATGGTTACAGTTTTACAACGTTCAATAAGAATTTTTAACCCAATTATGAGTCGTGAGAAAGTTATTATAGGAGTGGGAACACTTGTTTTTATACTTTATCAACATTTGCCATATGTTTTTTTACGTTACCGAACACAGGCACAGTGGGACAGTGGTAAGACAATGGACTCGCATTCGAGAGGAAGGCGGTTCAAATCCAGATTTGGGTTTATCCATAATTTTCTTACGTTGTCCTTTCAAAAGGAAACGGCCCATTTCTTCCCTCAGTCTTCCGAAACCCGGGTTTTTACTTTGACTCCGATGACCTAATCGTCGACGTGACGTTAAACCTTAATCTTTCTTCTTTGTACGCTATTTTCGTTATTCATTACGGCTGTATCCTTAACAGTAAAGTTCTATGGTTCAGTTATATTTACTGTATATTACATTTTATTGTAAGGCCATTACAAGCATTTTCATTTGCTGTTGATCTCATTCTAACACTGATCCTCTGCTTGCTCATTCTGTTACCAGAAGACACAGCATTGCCCACGGACGGCGCCGACCCACTACTGATCGAAACATATTACTGCATACCGTTTCTGAGGCACATACAGCAACATCAGGCGACCATCTAAAGATCCAACCATGTTTACAACCGCGCCTTAATACGAGAATAATAAAACTGATAACAGACAAGAAGAAACTTAATTAGCTCCAAAACGATTACAACTCACCAATCAAAGAAAAATATCTGCTGCTTTGAAAGAGTCTTATCGTTTGCGTATTACTTTAAATCTCTTTTTATCAAAAATGACTGAAATTTTTCGAATCGTTATCAGTGTACGTAACAGTAACGAAAAAAGAATCATAAAGAATATCCAGCTTTTAATTGCCATTCTTAGTGATCAAGAGACAGTTCGTTCAAATGGTTCAAATGGCTCTGACCACTATGGGACTTAACATCTGTGGTCATCAGTCCCCTAGAACTTAGAACTACTTAAACCTAACTAAACTAAGGACATCACACACATCCATGCCCGAGGAAGGATTCGAACCTGCGACCGTAGCAGTCGCACCGTTCCGGACTGAGCGCCTAGAACCGCATGGCCACCTCGGCCGGCAGACAGTTCGCATTGACAGATTATTTGCCCTCTTAACAGCTATGTATCTCAGTTGCAGTCATATAATAATTACGTGCCAAGTTGTTATCCTTTGTACCGTGTGGTGACACGCATATAACAAATTGTGTATTGTAGTTGCGTCTAACAGCACAATGAAGTCAGTCAGTTGAGTTGCGTAGTTGTAGCCGGAACTATGACGTCATTACGTTTCTAGGAGCTGTGAATAATTCAGTCGACAAATATGTTTATCTTACTGTAAAGCGCGTTAATTTTTTTTTCTTTGTATACCAGATTAACGAAGAAAGAGCTGTTATTTTTGCGACACAGTGGAGGAGGATTTAATGCTATTTACATATTATTGCATGGTGATACTTTTAGCATTAACCTGGCAGCTCTCGTTATTGACTAACGGTTACTTTAGTATCTTCCTCTGACTTAAATCATTCGAGAAATATTCCTTGTGTTAAATAATGAAGCAGAAAGTAAGAATTATCAAATAACTGGGTCTATCTATAATTACACGCGTTGTAGCACCTTGGCAGGTCAGATTTAAATCTATATTTTGAGTGTCGACAATAATCTATTCACTTTGCCCTTATTTTGTTGACTTTTTTTGTGTTTATTACCAGTGCCCGAGTGAGATTTGAGTGCCGTCACCAAACGGTTAACAGTATGAA